>NW_010115745.1:0-44145 GCF_000699245.1 Pterocles gutturalis | reverse complement strand
GCCGCGCCCCGGCCCCAGCCCAAGCTCCGCCCCCGCAGCGCACCGCCGGCCCCAGGAATGGAAAAGCAGCACAACAGTTATGGTGTGAGTTTTATTTACACAGGAATTGGTACTAGTGGTCTTAAAGGAAGGCTTGATCCTTCTATTTACACAGTTATATACAGATTTATAGTTGAAAAGTAAGAAAACTGTACAAGATAACACAAAAATATAAGACAAATCGGATCCAGTTAAAGTAGTGAATACATAAGTTAAGAAAAGTCTGACATTTAAATTTCAAATTGTAATGTTAGGAGTAGTATATATGTAGTTTTGAAACCAGATAGCAATGTAAGTTACACCACACTAAATCTTTACCCCAATTATGTAGACTCTGCTTTTAAACACCAGACAACGGGAAGCCTCCTGCACTTAAGAATACATAATAGTAATTTTGACTTGATTTCCACAGAGGGACCAGTTACAAAAACCCACATGTAAGGAATTTATTTACATTAAATATTAGTAAAAATGGACCAGGAGAGTGCAAGTGTTCTGCACCTGCAGTGCTATCCATTTTAAATTTCCATCCCCTACAGTCACAAGTTGTTGTACAGCATCTTCAAGAACAGGAAATACTTGACAGTATCTGCTGTGACACATACATATGACCTTATGTCTCACAGTTAAAAGATGTTAAAGAACTAAGTATCACTCACTAAATCAGATGCTTTTTGGATTTCAGTATTGCACACTAATAAAAGAGTTTCAAAACCAATTCTGTGTCTGCATTATTCCAAAGTGGCAGCTCCTTTGACAACACAAAGTCTGCAGATAGCTTTGTCACAGTTTCTAGTGTTCACAATTGCATACAAGTACTTCTTAGTTGGAAATGGCTCAAAGTAAAACTTCTGGTGGCAAAACCCTTTCACAGAATACCCACTCCATTTTTAAGAAGCTGCACGACCAATGCACCAAAACAAATGCTTAACATCACTCACTTTGAAAGCTGTATGCGACAAAAACAATAGCCTTGATCTTACCCCTGTTTAGAATTCAGATATTTTTGCTCTAACAGGTTTGGGCGCAATACTTCCACATTTCCTGAGTTAAATTACATTTGCCCCAACTGAAGAATGAAGCTGCAACTTAAAAAACACACCAAGACAATGTCGCTTCCCAAATTTTAACCATCTTGCACATAAACATACCAAACAACCTTATTTGGTCCTCAGTACTTTCAAATGGTTAATTTTGGAGGTAATATTTGTACCAAAGCATTTGGTTTGGATAGCAGTTTTGGGGCCCTAAGATTTAGCATTTCCCTCATCCCCTCAAAAAAGTGCCTTTGTGGTATTCGTAAAAAAAGTTATGCCTTAAAATTTTTTTTAAAGTACCAACAGAAGTTATTACAAATGTTTATTGCATTGAGCTGATTCTTTTAAAGTATTAAATATGAACTCCCCCACTTCTCAGTTTCATAGGTTTTAGTATTCTGTGTGAAAACAAATCTTCCCACGACAAAAGCTAATACTGGCAAAAGGTTGAAGATTTCATCAGTTCATTACTCCACTGAGAGCTGTGTCATTTTTCCATCTCATTTTCACATTTTCTATAGTGCTTTTCCACATAGAAGTGATGTGAAAACTTCTTTGTCATCAAGTGGTTTTCCACATTTTCAATTGACCTCAACATTATGATGATTAGCTTTTCAGTGCTGGGCTATGGTTCTTGTCCCCTTCTTTGTTGTCCTTCATCAGTGATGCAAACACCTGGAAAAATATTTAATAAATACTAAAAAAGCCAGTCTTATAAAAGATCAATATTAACCACCACAATATTAGCATGGTGATTAATTTCTAGAATGAGGCACTAGAAAGGAAGTGCCCATTGCTCAGAAGTCAGACATGCAGCACAAAGTAGTCATTAAGAGAAATGCCCCATCTACTCATGTGCTGACATGTCTGTTTTGATATAAATATCAAAGAAACTCACCTGTGCCCATTTTTTGTTACTATTCTGCATCTGAATAGCTGCAATACAACTAAAAAGCTTTTCTGATGTAATGTCGTCTGGAAGTTTTGTTAGAAACTGTGCTATATGAATAAAGTCCATCTGTAGGAGAATATCTTCATATAACCGAAGGATTCCTAACCCTGTCCTAAACAAAAATTCTTCTCCATCTCTACAGAAAACGTCCCAGACACGACAGGCCAGATCAAGTGGTAATGACTTGCTGTAGAGTGTAAAAATCCTACAGTTGAGAAAAAAAGACACAGTTATAACTAACCTATTTCAGAAAGATGAAAATACAACCTCCTTTAAATCTCAGTTACATTAGCTGAGACTGAACAGATGACAAGTTATTTCATATGTTCTTACTTTTCCTATATTTCAAAGATCCGCAAGTCTCTGGTTTTTGAAGTCAGAACTCCTACTCTGAAACTCATCTCTCTTTATGCTACAGAAAATCCTCCATTTGAAAGACGCCTCCTTTAGAAGCTCTGGCTAGAGAGGTTACAAACATCTTTATAGTCAAACATGGTATAATATACAAATAAGAGCTTAAGAAACAAACATCGTGTGTACATACATATGTAACACCAGTTACACAAACTGTGTAACTTAACTCTTCCCATTATTTAAGCCATACAGTTTAACAGCTCTGTTCATCATTTGTTTTCTAGACTAAATCTAAGGCCACAAATAATAGAAGACTACATCCCACTAATGTACTAATGAGAATTCAGTAACTATATGTGTGATACATCTTGAATTTCTACTCATGTTAAAAATCAACAAAATCTAAAGACACTTCGATTCTTACTGGGAAGACTGATTGCATTTCTTATTGCAAAGTTTATTTTTAGAAAACGTGCATTATACATGGGCACCGAGTTCAGTCTGTTGTACATACTATACTGTAGAACTCCTCCCACAAATTTGTAGTGGTTTCTTTGATGCAAAGCACTGTGTTCTGTTTCTCCATTATTCCTATTGCAAAGTGGCTCAGGAACCTCAGAACACTCTGTATCTAAGACTACCATAACCTCTTCTACTCTCCCTTTATCAGAGGAGCTCTCTCTATTCCATGGCCAACTTTGGAACATAGAATCATAGAATCATAGAATCACTAAGGTTGGAAAGACCTCAAGGATCATCAAGCCCAACCCAACACCACCTAACTCACTAAACCATGTCCCTAAGCACCACATCTACACGTTTCTTAAACATGTGCAGGAAGAACAATCTTTATGTCTCACAGGTAATCAGAAGTAGAACATTCTAGAACTTTGTACAGCAGCACCATTTCCACAACATACATATATATATATATATCCCTCTTGATCTGCCTAAACTCTCAAGACTGCAGCACACTCCTGAGCCAATGCTGCTGTCGTATAACCTACTCCTGCTGAGACTTCTTACTGATAAGCTGCATCTTGTAGCTGAAGTTTCTTCATTCCCAAGTACTCAGATGACATAACATTTTTATATTATTTAATTCTACTCAATTTAATGTACTCTATTAGAAACTTCTAACCCATATAATAATCCTCTATGAAGCACAGCTTTGAATAGACATTCCGTGTTTGGCAGCACTACACACACTTCAAGGATGCTTGCATTACTGCCTTCCTTTACAGGTACATAATGTAGTTTGGGACACTCTGCTTTACAACATTCATTACTTCAAAACATCCACTGTATTTTCAAGTTTATCCCCTCCCAAACCAGGTCCTAAATTTCATCCTACTTCTGCTTTAAAGTCTGTATTCCTATACTCATACTTTCTTCAGTAGCTGCTCATGTTCATGAAGTCACTTACAACCAGTTGCAAGACAACTATGGTGTAGAAGTGTCCTTTCCCCTACTTATGTTACATATAGATGACTCTTAGCTGCAGCAACAAGAAAATGAGACACACAGGAGTCCTGCGTGTCTTGTTTTCTATCTGAATAGATGTCACTCCTAACCCCAAATGACAAAGTTTGAATCCTGCCAAAGGAACTGCGGTTGCACAAAACAGTTCACCACGATTTCACAAGCGCTAGGAAGCTGAGGTACATAAACACCTAACTGAATGCTGGCTTTATACTGTATTTCTGGTGCTGAAAAACCTGTAGCATAACGGAAAAGTGTTCCAACAGTTATAAGGTTAGGTTTCCTATGTTCGACTCACCAGTCTATCAAATATATGTCTGGAGTAAGACTGTATGATTTGAAATGAAGAAACAATTTGGGAAGATTTTCTTCAAAGAATACTTCAAAGGCTGCGAAGTACTTCAACATCTGTAGAGACAGTAAAGCACCTCGTAAGTAGTCATCAACAGAATGTTTAGTTGTAAAATAACACAAACCCCACCAAGAATTGAGGATGTCAGTATAGCACAATGTGACTTCTTAGGATGAGTACAACAGTCAAGTGCTTCTAGAGGAAAAACCAAAACAGTAGAATGTGTTCTGTGGATTCGTATCTGGTATTCTCAATTTTGTAACCACAGGTTAGAGTTCTCCATTATTCAATAAATCAACTATGTTTCAACTCAGAAGAATGTTATGGTTCAAAACCAGAAAACTATGCATACCATGCTGTGATCCACACGGAAAAAGGCCAGCTGGCATGGCTTGTTTAGGAGGTTAGCAAAGGCAATGAAAGCATCTGCCTCTTCCAGATTGAGAATGAGCACAGCAGCAATGAAGGACATCCCTTGTACCTTCAAGTGGGAAAAACATCAGGCAAATATAGGTAAGTAGATTCAAGCACACCTTTTATCTTTGGAAACGCAAATATTTACAGTCCACAATATATCAAATACCATTGTATAACATTTCCAGATGAACAGAAACAATACAGATAAATAATTTTTATACATGTAGTCAATTTGATTTCAGCAAGACAGTGTTTCTTCAGATGTCTGGATTTAGGTGCTTGATGGAAGTTCTGGGAGGTCTCATCATCACAAGTCCTCAGGACTTGGAATGCAAGTAAGTTAAAACCACACAGGCTGGACACAGTGCTCATGAGAGAAAACTTGGCCTTAAATTAATTGTTAAGCTATGGGAAAAGCAGACATGGAGAAAAAAACTCATATGGGACAGTTTAGACACAGACAGATATGTTGGAACTGAGACAAAATGCTCTTGCAGAACAGTCAAGACGTATCTTTCCACTGGCCAAACATTATTTGTTCACATACATAAAATTACTTTTAAGTGGTTAGCAACAATGAAAGTTTACATTTTTCTGTGATTACTCTCTCAAAAACACTTTAGCCTCCAATAAAAGTGAAGAGCATTATTCTTATAGTTCTTAACTGATGATCTGAATACTCATTATACTAAAAAGTTTTACCAATTTCAACAGCAATAATTATTCTGCTGTTTCCAGGCATTTATGCTGCCTGCTCCTCACTTAAAAAAAATGCACTCAGTATTTTAATCAAGTAGGGAGAAAAGTATTGATATGCATCAAAAACAGTCCAGCGGCTTTCCTTTTTGTGGGATAGTTGGGTGTGGAAATAAGATTACATTAAATTTAATGCCATATTAACATTAAAAAAATATTTGATCAGAAATATCCAGGCTACCTGTGACTGTTGTATTCTCTTTTCCAAATGAAAAAGAGAAGACCCAGCCATGAAAAAATTACTTGTTGTTTGCCTTTTATAACTCCACCCTAGGAACATGCAATCTCAGAATCTGCAGAGTTTGTAATCTCACTTAAAGAGTATGGGAGGATCTCCAAAAATGAGGTCACAGGTGACAGAATTCAGGGCTAAAAACATTTGAACGTGAAAAGCCAGTTGGATACTGATGCAGAGACCCAAGCATGTCTGACTTACAGAAGGAAGCACACCATGTGCTAAATAATGGTTTGTTGCATGGATCAGACTTAAAACTCTTCAAGTTCTTTTTAGCCTAGAAGCGACTGGAGCTTGTGAAAGGTGTTCCTAGCCACCCCCAGGAACAAAGAATGAAAAAAGAGGGAGAGAAAAAAGCATCTGTTTGTTATTTAAGTGCTCCTGTAAACTGACACCATTCAGAGTGATGTTAGGTTTGGCTGGTTGGTTTGTGGGGTTTTTGACAGGTTTTTCTATGGCTTTTAGTTTGGTTGGTTTTTGTTTTGTTTTAAACACAGTTGTGTTTACTGCAAACAATCTTCTCTTCACTGAACTCATATGGGCAATTAATCTTTTATAACAAGACACCAATAAGGAGTTTTCTGGATTTTAGGATGTATGGCAGTAAAGCAGAGAGCATCACTACGGAAATGGCAACAGTGGGAGCAACACTAGGTCAGAACAAGCTAGGTACTCACTGGAAGTCCGCTAGCATTTTGTTTTTTTCTGTAGATAACTGTGGGGTCTGTCAGAACTATAATGCCTTGTGAACAAATCCATTTAAAATTTTTCATGCAAGCCAGACATATACTCATCCTTGACATTCAGTACATTTTACATGGATATTTAAATATCTCTAAGAATTACCATCGTTGTAACTGCTATGAAATAAATGACTAAGTGCCAAAGTTGAATTCTTTTTTTATGTGCTAGTAGCATAAAGTTTAGATAATCTACTTATTAAATACACTCTAATACATGACATCTTGAGCTTATTTACCATGTTATAAACCTTTTACAGCATATACTTACATATCCCACATCTGGTCTGTAACATGTATATGCTCCTAAAACACTATGCAGGAGATCATGGTAAGGACCACCCTAATACAAGGGGAGAAAGGAGGGGGAAAAGAAAAAAGGTTTTTTTCAAAATCACTTATCAATACAGGAAGGTAAGAAGCCAGTATTTTAAGATGTGAGTGAGCCAGTGAATTATTGCTCTGTTCACATTTAGAATAACACCAGTTTTTACACTAAGCTTTTATGTATGCTTTTGAGACGTTAAAGGAAGAGACCAACAATCCTATGAAGTAATTCAGTGGAAATCAGTATATAGTGGAAAATAAGGCTATCTGGTACACATCCAGGGTTGGTTTTTCCTTTTCAGAGACAGTGGATGTTTTAATTCTTAGTAGCACAAGCTACTGTATTACAGTAGTGCATGCTATTTAATAGACTTGTGTATGCATATATCTATATAAAAATCATAAAGCCTGAAAATCTGTACTATTACGCATGAAGATTTCTGTAGAAGCAATGAGAATATTCTCATTTTTCCACATTAACTTTATAAATAGTAACAGGAACCACATGCAATTTTTCCAGGAGAAAGAGTCTTACAGTCCACTGTTAAGTGTCCCTACTTTATTCTTATTAAAAAAATATTACTATTTGCTGTTGTATGTAGAAAATAACTATTTTTGCTTTTCTCGTTTTATACAAATAACTTTTAAAAACTACTCCATATGTAGCCAGATAGGTTTCTTTCCATGTAAAACTATTTGGAAGTTTAAAGTTGTCATAACTGAAGTTACAGAAATCTCACCTTCTGGAAAATATACAGGGATGGAAATGTGCGTGATATATCCAACTTAATTAGCTCCAGACTGGCCTCACGATCAGCAACAGATGCACCTGCATCTGCAAGCAAAACCAATGCTCATTAAAACAGATAGATAAATTCTGCACATTCAGAATAAAACTGCCATAGGCACATGATTAGGGAAAAAAAGTTACCTAGTTCTAATTCTTGGAGTGCACTTCTACATTGCTGTAACTTCAAGAACTAAAACTGTCCATTGATACCTGGTATATGACATCAACTCCAAAAAGTGAGGGAAGCTATCAGTAATTACTACCCGTCTACTCACTCTTTTTCAAGTCATACACCTCTATACCATTCAGACTTAAAACCAACAGGTTACCTCTTACTTCTGTGTAACATTCTATCCAGGTCCAGACTGGCCCTGCATTCACTAGAATTTGAACTTTGCCCAGCCCAGTCCTCAAAACCCTGTTTTCTTTATCTTCTACTGTGACTTCAGTTACTGAGTCTGTGCAAGAGCCTAGAGCGAGAGCAGTGCTCTTGTTCTAAACATGACCCAGTGTGATCCTACTTTTCAAATTTTTAGCTCCTAACTGGCTTGTTTAGTGGCTCATTTCAACAAGCAGCATTGAAATACAGTATGTACACTAAAGGAAAACAAGGATGAATTACATCATTATTACAAGAAGCCAGTACTTCTTCACCTGCAAAGTCAAGCATGTTACTTTTGAAGTCATGCTTTTCTCATGTCCCACTTTTACTGAAAGTAACTAAAATATACACAGCAAAACTTCACTGAAGTTTCCAGAATTGACCAAACAGTTACGATCTGCAGAAGTTACATTACTTCTGAGCTCTCCTTAGCTCTCATTTGACTCGGATCTTTTTGCATCCTTATGACAGGCATTCTTCAAATGGCAGCAAAGAAGGCAGCATTCACTCAAGAACCTCCAGAAGAAATTCAGCTGGCCCTAGAGTTATCTCTATCCTATCCTCTACATGGGGACATGATGCAAATACTAGTGATAGCGAGAAGGAACATATATATGTGGCACTTGAGAAAAGGCTCCTCCAGAGGGCTTAAACCAGTCAAGAGCCATCTAGGAAGTGGAAGATGGCAGAATTTCATTAGTAGCCTAAACAGAACATGCTCTGCTGAAGCCTGGAAAGCAGTATTTTCTTCCAGTCCTCCTAAAACTCTGATAGATGCATTCAGGAGTGGAACTGCTGCAGGCTGTGTTAGAGGAATTTGGGAGAAAGAAGGCAACTATTATTACAGAGAAAGAACATACACAATCTAGAAAAAAGTTCAAGAACTACTGCTTAATCCCTCCTGTCTCTTTCAAAAGGAAGAGATATTGGATAATTTGGGATCATTTCATCTGGGACAGTATCACAGAATCATAGGATGGTTAGGGTTGGAAAGGACCTTAAAGATCATCACGTTCCAACCCCCCTGCCATGGGCAGGGACACCCTCCACTAGACCAGGTTGCTCAAAGCCTCATCCAGCCTGGCCTTGAACGCTTCCGGGGACGGGGCATCCACAGCTTCCCTGGGCAATCTGTTCCAGTGTCTCACCACCCTCACAGTGAAAAACTTCTTCCCAGTCTAAATCTACTAGTCTAAATCTTCTTCTAGTCTAAATCCACCCTCTTTCAGCTTATAACCATAACCCCTTGTCCTATCACTACACTCCCTGATAAAGAGTGCCTCCCCATCCCTCCTGTACCCCCTTTAGGTACTGGTAGGCTGCTATCGGGTCTCCTCGGAGCCTTCTCTTCTCCAGGCTGAACAACCCCAGCTCTTTCAGCCTGTCCTCAAAGTGCTTCATGGCTCTCCTCTGGACTCGGCGGTCCAGGTCTTTTTTCATGTTGGGGCCCCAGAGCTGAACACAGTACTTCAGGTGAGGTCTCACAAGAGCAGAGCAGAGGGGGAGAATCACCTCCTTCGACCTGCTGCTAGTGCTTCTTTTGATGCAGCCCAGGATACAGTTGGCTTTCTGGGCTGCAAGCGCACAACGCCAGCTCATGTTGAGCTCCATTTTTATCCAGTTAGAGTATTCCCAAGGAAGATTACAATCTACAGTACAGAGCAAAAGAAACTCTGGATTTACACAGGAAATCCAGTTCAACTCCAAAAGAAGATTTGCTGGGGGTCTTTTGAAGAGATCTGACAGATAACACATCTTTTAATTAATGTCTTGAAGACACAGAAAGATCCTTTTCATGCTTTAATCGTATTTACCAAAATAAAGTGTTAGAGATTTTGAACAGGAAAAACCCTCAGAACTACTCTAATATGTTAAATGAGGCTAAAATAATTGATCTTCCAGATTTTGCTACCAAAGATTAGTACTAAGCACAGTAGGCTGGCTTGTTTTTCAACCAGAGATTAAAATCCTATTACTCCAAGTCTTCCCATATTACTACACTTCCCAGAACATCTGACACAATCAAACTGGACCCTTTCCCCTTTCATTCCCATCCAGAACTACTACCTTTCAAAAATAAACAGATTACTGAAGCCTCCCCCCATGCTCAGCCCAGACCCCCACAACAAAAGAACAAACAAACAGCCACCCCACAAACCAAGACGCATTTCAAATGTATTCTCCAAGGATATGCATATGGGCAAGGAAGACCCAAATAATTTACAGTCAAAGTAGCCAGTTAGTCAGGACTGGATATGGCAAGTGCAAACAAAAAATACTTATTGCATTACAATGCCATTTCCTTTCCCCTCCGAAAAGAAAAAAAAAAAAAAAAAAAACCAACTCAAAAAAATAGTTATTTCATAGCAGCTGGTACTGACAGTATCATATGACAGCATTTAAAAGGCAACTGTTAACAGCACAAGGACTTAATGTCTATAACAAGCATATATCCACCATTAAAAACATCACTGATGCTTTTTTAACAGAAAGAACCCCACGAGACAGCAATATGCCAGTGATAAGACTCCATTATACATACAAGTGTGATAAAATCCCCACTTAGAAGATTAGGAAGGAAAGGCAATCTGGGCAGTCAAGGAAACCCAAGTGGGATCCAAAATGCATAATGTTACACATTCTTCACCTCTCAGTTCCACAATCAAACACATATAGAATAATATTTTTTCTTTCCCAAAAGTGTGGAAGAAGGACTAACATGAGAACCATCTAATCCCAAGTAAGCAACAGTACTCCTGCAACTTAGATTCCCATTTCTTCTTTTTGTATTTCACCTAAAATTTTCACGAGAGCTTACTCCTGGTATTTCAGGAATTCAGAAGAAAACACATAAATTTGAAAGTGAACTAGCACATGCAGTATTTAATGCATCTTTTATCAATACAGTAAATACTCTTAAGCCCATCACTCACTGACTTGTCATAAGAAAACAAACATTTAAGTAGGGAATGTGACATGTATTCCTAATTATTGCAATTGCAGATGAACTTGTGAGACTTCCTGGGTTTGTAAAAGTGAACAGGAGACTGTCTAGCATTCAGGAGATCTCACCTTCTATGTCATTCTCAGAACTTGTCTCACTGAAGCTTCTCCATCGTTCCTTAGCTCTTGACAAGAAGATTTCATACAGTTCTACAAGAAAACAAAATAAAAGCAACAACAAAAAAGGATGAGATAAATAAGAAAAGCACCCATGCAAAACAAAAGCACACTAAGTATTCTTGGCTTTGGTTTTGTTGCTTGGTTTCATCTTAACCACTGGGGGTAGGGGGAGAATCTATTAGATGATTACCACTAACCACTGGGAGTACCACTACAGAGTGTTTGCACTGTATTATGCTTTCTTCTGTGGTGAACATGCAAATTACAAGAGGGAAGAAATCCTGTTTTAAATACTTCAAAATTTTATTTTTGTGAATGGGTTAGAACACTTCCAGTTCATCAAAGTCATTAGTTATGAAGTAAAGCAATTCCCCTTTCCACCCACTTAAGAAAGCAAAACTACAAATTCTCAGTTTTAAACATAACTATTTTTGGGGCAAGACCACCACCTTAACTCTTACAAGACTAATTTTTTTTTGTAAGCAGGTTTTGAACATTGTTTCCATAATTTACCAGGCTATGATGTCTAATTGTAAAAAACACCTGTTCCTAAGGTTATGAAATAGTTCTTCAAAAAGGAAACATACCCTAATTTATATTTTTTTATGAAAAGTTTACATTTTTCTTTGAAAATAGGCAAGCTAATTTTGCATTAAAATGTGATCTGTTAAGGCATACCAGGAGTGATATTTAATTCGTTTCCCACAGCTAGACTCCAAACCTTCCCACGTACACTTGGGGGTAATCCCTGCCACCACAGCTCTCGAACTCTTCGGGTAGCACGCCTAGGATACAGAAGTAGGGGGTGGGGGGGGAAAAAAAAAAAGGAAGAAAGGCACATATTGCACATCTTGTTTTCTAAAAATCACTGGGCAACTTACAAGCAAAATAATAAACCATTTCCCAAATATTCAATATTCAAGGATCTCTGCTTATGCTAAAACCCCATTTAAAAAAAACCACAAAATATTAAGCTCCAAGGAAGCATATCTCATGTTGCTCTGTAATGACCTCTCACTATATCATGGCAACACGAACTGACTTCTTGACAAAACAGAAAGGAAAAGGAAAACAAGGTATGGGTTTCCAGAGGAGAAACAAGCCAGCCTTGCCTCATTTACAGAACAGAGCTTTACTTACATGCCTTCCCAGTTAGGTAGTATTTCATTGACCCAAATCACCATAGCACTAGCAATATTCTCTTCTTGCTTGAAACGCTCTCTCATTATTTTTTTCCTTTTATGTGCTTCTTTAATTTCTGTTAAGCACAACATGTTAATAATTCTGTATTAGTGTATATAAATTATTAGGTAAATAATTCAGGTATTATCTAATTATTTAGATGATGTCTAAAAGAGATCAAAGGTAAATTACCATTGCGCATGAGCTAGCTGGTACTACTTTCTGTTGACTGTAGGTATATTTCTGAGGAAATTTTTTTTAATGTAAGCCATCTTTGAGTTACTCAAATACAGAGCAATTTAGACAAGTAAAAATCTGTCTAGAAAAGTCAGAGCACTCTTTTCTGCAGTACACAGAATGACTAAAAGTAAGCACTTCATCAGCACTGTTTTTCCTGTAATGAATTTCACATCACGTTCTTCCAAAACCTTATTTATTTAGACTAATCAGCAATAATTATAAATAAAGTTATTATTCAAAAGTGCAGCGCTGCAGCCATTTAAAAATTACTCGGATTTTACTGAAACTTTCAACTATAAAGATTATGTATTTTCTTTTCTGGAAAGAGATCTGAGACAAAGCCACAGGGTTGAAAAAGAGAGTATTCTGCCTTCTGCTAAAAAAAGGATCATTTATAGACCCCTCTTATTAGA
Organism: Pterocles gutturalis; assembly: GCF_000699245.1. Taxonomy (NCBI): domain Eukaryota; kingdom Metazoa; phylum Chordata; class Aves; order Pterocliformes; family Pteroclidae; genus Pterocles; species Pterocles gutturalis. The sequence continues at coordinate 31,324 of NW_010115745.1, read as the reverse complement.
AAGGCTAAAAGAAGGGTAGAGCAATGCTATCTTGACACCACTAAGAACTACCATGAAATTGCAAGACATCATCTACTTCTGCATGCATTAGACATATCAATGGAGTAAGCATGCCATCTCTGGTAAACTGATAGGGCTGGGCAGCTTCACTAAGTTTTTACTGAAGCTTTCTATGTGTAGCAATAGTTAATTTAATGAATACTAGGGCATGTATATTAAAACACGACACGTGGCTGGCTTTCCAAAGATGGAATTAGAGAATATGGACCACACATGACACCTTACAAGATGCACACAAGAGGAGTGAAATGAGTTGTCAAACGCCTTGGATTTCTTATTGCATCTTTCAGTGTAAGCTGACACAGATCCATAGCGGCTCAATCAGTTCAGAAGCTTATACCTCTGGCAACAGCCCAAGCAAAACATGCACCACAGACTCTTAAATTAGCTTATTCCTTGAATACTAGGCACGAGACTACAGAAGTCCTTTCAGCAGCTATTCATAGACTGACAGTACTAGATGCTACAGATCTGTTTTTTAAATAAAACATATCTAATGGGATTGGGAAGGCTCACACAGGTACAGCTGGCTGCAAAGAAAACCAAAGTTTTCATATCTTCACATTGGAATTTATCTCAAATTCCTGAAAAAACAGATCTTTAAGCAGTCAGCTTTATTATACTTGGGCTCTCAGAGGCAACTGCAGCAGCCCAGCTTGAAAAAAAGAGTCCAAGTACCCAGAGAGTTTCTTGCTGATCACATTGCACAAGTAGTTTAAAAAAAAAAAATCAAGTTTCTACTTAAAATTTAAAGAAAAGGTTAAACTGACTTCTGAACCTAGGTATGTTCATTGTGGTGGAATAAGAAAATAATTTGATAACTGAGTTCCCTTTTAAACTGTGTGCACATACGTACCAGAGAATAATCTACATGTTAAACAAGGTTATTCTTTCCTGTACCTACTAACCTACATGCCAGAAATTATTACTGCTGTGCAGTTAAACAGAATTATAGTTATTGTCAGTAGTTAACATACCTCGCTTTTTTGCCTCTGCCACCATTTCATCGTATTCTTGTCGATGACGTAAAGCCTCCTCCACTGATTTGGCAGGAAGATTTCTGAAAACAAGTTGTTCCTGAATTCAATACACACAAATGACTTTCTGAACCATCTCAAAGCAGGTTTTAATTTGGCCTCTCTCTAATACGAGCTTTGGGGTTGCCACACTGCCAGTGTTTCAGTAACAGGAGTAGAGGGCTACCAGATGTTTACTGCTTCTGTTTATTAGTTCTTCCATAACTTCCCCCAAAGGAGAGTTAAGATTTGCTGAACATCTGGAATGATGCTCAAATTAAGTTTGCATGAAGTGACAAAAGGGAAATACTGATATTTCTCCACATGCATATTTTAATCATTAAATATAGCTGCATATTGATACTCCATTTGTTCATATGAAATCTATGATGACATATTTTCAATAAAAGGTAAAGGTTATCCCACAAGAGAAGATAGGTTTACCAAAGCAAGAAAGGATAGATCCACATTTATGTCACAGCTAAAGCTAAGGAAGCTTGCTGCAGAACTACAGGTTCACCAGCTTAAAATGTGTTTGGGTTTTGGCTGCATAGTGATACTCTAATTGACAAACTCACACTTCCTTTTGACCAAGCTGACTCACTCCAAAACAAACCAGAACACAATGTTTGGTCTCAGTCCCTTACCCAATCTCTAGTCTACACTGGTTCAAAATAAACAGAAGACAGTTCCGTTATTTTAATATGCCAAAAAAAAGTTTTCCACCTCCTCTTATACAAGCAGAAAAGATCACTTTATTAATATTTCCAGTGGAAGTGAGAGCAGAATATATTTTCAAGTATCAGATGTGGGAACACATTACACACTCAAGATAGCACTCCAACTTGAAACAAGTGTCATTTGTAAAAACATACTTATGTTACTTTGCAATCATGATCTTTTTAAAGTACAGAAAAGCATCAGCAAACCAGCTACTGCGTATCTTACTCTCCACCATACAGTAAAAGAAATAATGCATTTACAAAAAATTATCATATGAACCTGTACCTCCATTCAGGATATTTCTGTCTTAGCATTGAATGAGCTTACATACTGTTAGAGAGAATCTCGAAGGAAACATTCTACTTCTATTTTCCGAATTGAAATTGATAAGTGCAAACATTTAACAGTGCCATCACAAGCCTTCTCAAGGTGCAACCTGAAAGCTTTGTTCCTTTTGCTTTCCTTGCAGCATGTGTTACTAGGTAGCATGTCCTCCTCTTTCCTTCAAATGGCTGAGGATGGTATAGATGAAAATACTGACCAAATTATTATCCATTTTTCATTACTATTCTTATTTGCACTTAATATAGTTTTTTGTTGCATATTTGTTTCCTGTTTCCTTGCCTTCAGCTGAAACTTTAAGGAGCCACGAAAATGCAACTGGAACAGGGGCAAGGAACAGTTTCAGTGAACACTGTCATCTTGGTACCAACAAAGCATTTAACTGTAGTTGCCAGATACAAAAACAGCATTCAGCATTTGTGACAGGAAGGTATTTCTTGTTTTCCAAAGGCATTTTTTTCCTGCTGTTACCTACATAGAATTTTTTTCTGATTTTTAAAAGACACTTCTGGTAAGCCAAGTCCAGGTTTGCTGAAGTGACAACTGCCACTGTTAAGTCTTCCCAACTGGTCTAGGAAATTAAGTTTCCAGAATGGGGGAAGGAGAAGAGAGTGCACACTGAGATGGTAGGGAAGAAATCCATAAAAGTCTTCAGGAATTTTCCTGAAGATAAGACTGGTGGCCCCATTACAGCAAGAAAAAATTCCTCATATAGACTATAATATACTTAAAGGTTCTTCTGGAGGTATTTGTTAGGCTCTTATCTGGGATGGAATAATCCAATGACACTCTCATGTAAGCCTTGTGAAGTTCAGCTCTCAGAAGCATATCTAACAAATCCAGTCATAATCAGTTCCACAGCAGAATCGTACTTACGCTGGTCGATCCTCAAGAATCAAAGCAGTAGTTGAAAGTGGTTCAAATTCAATATTTTTACGTCTTGCTGATGGGGGTGGAGGTTTATACATTCTTCCTGTCCGTGCTTCATATTCCTAAACAACATTATTGATAAAAATTACATTTCAACTTTCAGCCTCACTTCTAATTGGTAAACATAATACTACTTTTTAAACACTTAATAAAAAATGTTTAAATATATAATATTAAATAATTTAAGACAGCAAGGAGCTACCATTACAAGTTGAAATTATTTATAGCAAGACAGTACAGCTTTCCAGGACTGCAAGTAAAGACAAATGAGAAAGCAGTTTCTTTTATCAACTTAATCTTTGATCTATTCTAGTTCAGTATTACTACTGAGCATCCAAGGATCCGTTACAGTTCGGAAATCTGCATAATCTTCCCAAACTAATTAGTGCACAAGTATATTTAAGTAATCTGTGAAGCTGACAGAAAAAGAACACCCACCATAAACAAAAACAACAAAACCACTAACCAAGAATATGTGTCTCTTCCCATTTATTTCCTTTTGATTTTATCTGCCCTTAAGATCTGGTACCCCTCATATTTCTGGTGCCTTTAAGCAAGTCCATCAAAGCCACATTATCAAGAACCACCTACACTATACTCAGTAACAGTATAGTAAGTCTGTTTCATATAATTTCTTAGAGGTTAAAACATGCAATCTACTTAGAAATATTTAAGAGCCTTTAGTATACAGAAGGTTCTGAGAAAGAAGAATCCCATTCCTTTTTCCATAGAGCACATCAACAAACAGAAATATGAAACAGTCTTTATTCAGGAAAAGGGCTAGACAGAGACAGATGAAAACCTCAAATCTCACATTATCCTCTGTAAGTACAAAATTTCTGCCAAGTTATGGGAAACTCATGATCCAGCAAATCTTAAAAGGTTATTGTGAGAAGACTTTCAACTTATTTCCAAACCAAGTTAGCTTGTGGGTTCACACTCCCCTTAAGCACAAACGCTAAATGCTAGTTTCTCTAAAAGTCTTCCACATGCTGGAATTCAAACACAGAATACTAACAGAGGAAATTTAAGTTACTTTAGTAATGTACTTTCACAATCACACAGTTCTATTCTTAAGCACAGCCTAATGAGCTCTAACTTCTACAAGCTTTTTTTATCTGAAGACAGTTTGTTATTGTACACTGTCGCTTTCATAATTGTGTAAGTAAATTCAGTCTCAGATTAACCAAAATATCTTATGCTTAAGTCACCAAAAATAAAAACTAAGTAGGTTATGTATCTTCCCAATCAAACATAACAATCTTCTTTAGAAAGTGCTCCCAAATGAATCTCGCACCTAATACACAGCTTCCTGAACACATGAGTTCTACCAGGGAGAAACAGAGGTCTTCGCACAGTGTTCACTGGTAGCATTGTAGTAACAGAGCTGACAACTTTAAAGCTACTACATAGTTTAAAAGTTCAGTACACAGTTGAAGTCCATAAAGTTAAATGGGAAAAGACCTCTTACAAACATGACAACACAACCTCAGATTTCCAGAGAAGGCACAAATTGTTTGCCCAACACTAAGGCAGCTTAAAGCTTTCTGCTCAACAGCCTCCTTACTCTATCCATTTTAATGCTCTCTAACATATTCTTTCACATTGGGCATAATACATGAAGTGATCCAAGAAAGTATAATTTCAAGGAAGTTGTAGTAAACTCATCTCAAGAAGAAGTTACCAGAGAAACATCAAGGTTGGAAGGAGCCTCTGGAGATCTAGTCCAGCCTCCCTGCTCAAAGCAAGGTCAACTATAGCAGGTTGTGCAGGACCTCATCCAGGCAGATTTTCAATATCATCATGAACAGACTCTACTCTTGCTAGGCAGAGGCTACATCACCCAGTATTCCAAAGTACTAGCCAGACCCAGTCTCTTAGCGTCAGAGGTCTGAGGAGATTAGGTGTGTTCACAGTGGTATGGCCATATGCATTATACGCCACTACACTTTTCAGATCTCTAGTCTTCTTGCCCTTTTCTTTTTCTAGTTTGTGGGAGTCAGAAAAGTCAGAATAGTTTAACTGATGAGAAAAGGTGATTGCACCTCCACAAAGCAAGCCAAAGAATGGTTTTGAAACATTCTCAGTATCTTTTGAAGTGTTCCCCCCCAGAAATCTTCAGCTACCCTTCCAGCTATTCACCCTTTAACCACTGTATCACACTCTGCCCCATGGCAGCATACCAAATAACTCGTTTTGTTAGCACCATGGAAAGACAGGCACAAACTTATTTCAATTAGAGAAGAAGCTCTGTTGCTCTTCTGTTTTCAAGACAAGCCCAAATACACAACTTGTAAAGAAAAACAGAGCAAGCAACTTTTTGCTACCATCATCTACGCATACATTCACACTACAACCATAAGTTCTTTCTAAACACAATAGCTTAAAAAGTTACCAGCCAACTGTTCTTAAATACAACTTAGTTCTATATATTTCTAAGTCTCTGGCCAAGAACAGTAGTTACACAAATTTCCTAGAACACATTCCTCTCCTGAAGGGGTAATTCCCAAGACAACTTCTGACTGAAAATAATATGCACCCAACACCATTTGTCACATTCAAACAAGTATCTTGAACATCTGGACATACAGGATTGGTAGAGTTCTGTTCTAATTCACACAAGCATGAAAAAAGAACAGAAAACCAGCATTCACTGTATGAATGAATATATGTTTTCTTACGCCTAAAATTATTTCATTCCACCTAAAACCACAGAGACATTATAGGCAGTCCTGCCATGCTTGATACCTCAGACTACCCCAACATACTAAGTTAGGAATGCATCTTGTAATAGCACGAAGAGGTCAGCATCCAGGCAATGTCATCTCTCATATTCTTGGTAGAAGTTCTGATGTACTTTCACACTTTTCAGTACTTTGTAAAAGAAGCCACAAAATCAAGTTCATTTAGTGGTCAGAGATGAGCAAGCTCAAATGGTACCAACCTTTTCAACACTCCTGTGTACCTAATTTGTATGCAAGTTAAATAAAAAAAGCATTGTAAGATGGATATAAGAAATGAAGCCACTCTCACCTTTTTATTACAAGCAACACATTTGAATGGTGCTAGTGCTTCTGGCTATCGTACATGTTAAGAACTGATACATTATTTTCTTCAACAGGGATTTCCACAAAAGGCAGAACTCAACGCCCAACTGTGTTTCTAAAGTATGCTAACAGTTGGTTTTTGCAAGAAAAAAACAAAACAAAACACATGCACAGAGAAGGAAAACTGTAAGCATTACTAGAAAGAGCCAAAGAAGAGACCAAAATAGCTTCAAGCTCAAATTGTCATGGCTGCACATTCCCCAAAACAAAATACATTCCAAAGTATCAGAACTTCCCAATGGAAGATGTCTCTTCCTCAAGAAGCCTCTGCTCTAGGAAACTCATCTGAAGATTAGCTCCCAGAACCATCAGACATGCATGGAACTCACTAGCTCATGCAACTACGATACCCAACTTCTCTGGAATATTTTGTAGGACTAGACGTAAAGAATCCAACAGCCTTAACCTTAACTACTCTTCCATAACAAGGTAAAAATACAATGTAAAGTCAAATGTCTTGTCAAATGCTTAACATGCAGGGCATATACCAGAGGATAGAACAGTTGGCAGCTAAGATTCAAGACTACGTTAAGACCTGTTTATCTTAAAAAAAAAAACAAAACTGGAGGCATCACACATTGTTTTAGTAGTTATGGGAATGTTGTTAAAAAAACTTTTATTGCAGCATACCCGGTGTTTATTAGATGTTACAGAATATTTCACAAACCCAAAAGAGACAAAAGAAAACCAAATCTCAGCTTTAATACAAAGTATGAATAGTTATCTCCTTATTAAGGCTGGAACTGCATCCTCTCATCAACTGCCTCATAAACCTGTTAGCCAGCTAAAAGCATGGTTTTTTTTTCCTCAAAAACATTGTGACAATACTTAAGAGCCCTTTGATATGCAGAGGGACTTGTATTTCCTGTATTTATTCCTACAGAAATATAAATAAGCCTATTAACCTACAGAAAACTAACAGATAAATGGGGCTGGCTGCCTTTGTGCTTAAGAAAATAAAGATATCCCAAACTGTATCTTCTCTAAAAAAGACAAAAGCAGCTGGTGTTTTAAATGAAAGAAAAATAATAAACCTGCACACGTCTTCATTGCCTGCCCCTTTTTGATATCTACATGGAAAATATATGAAACTGAAGTTTCTTTCATCCTGCCTCTGAAAAACCACATAGGACGGCTAGACCATTTAGAGCTATTTTAGATATCTCTAAACAGTACTGGATTGCACTGTGTAACATACACATAATTGCCCATAGCTGTTTCTTCCACCATCTAAGTAATCTAACTTACAGAAAGGAAAAGCAGCTGCATTGCAGCATTCCAAAAGCATTAGTTGGCCGTAAGTAGGATATGCTCGTGGGGATAAAGTGTTCAACTAAGCATACACATAACGATTCAGTTTCAGAAGACAAACTTGCATCTGCAGTGTCCAAACTATAGAGCTTTAAAGGAATAAATATTGACCATGAAATTTAACATGCATCTTGCTGGGATAAGTTTTGATCTATTTAGGATCCAACAACAAAAGGTGAACTCCTGGAAATGAACGATAAAAACCTTGGATTACACGGATTGTGAGAGTCCTCACAGTCCTGAAAGTACCAATTATAGAGATTAAGCACCACAGATCCCGTTATGTTTTACATATGCTGAAGGAGAAAGTGACGTGATAGACAACACTGAATTAACTTCACTGTCTTAAGGATTGCCTCTAAAGTAGATGCCAAGGCATACTAATCAATGAAACAAAGCACTTACTCTGTGTATGACAGTTTCTTTTAACATGCTTTCCTCCCCCAAAATTCTAAGCCTGATACTGGAACAGGTTTTACTCAAGCAACCATGACCTCTGTTGAGGAGACAGTATGGATTGCGATATACTCTGCAAATGGTTTTAAACCTCTCTCCCTTCTACACACACAGGACTCAATGGAACAGGTGGGCCTCTAAAAACAGCTATATGATCATTTTCACAATGTAGTACAGCTAACTAGAAATATAATCAGAAAGATTATTTCCCTTCATTTCAAGCAGGGTTGATCATCCAAGAATGGAGGCATTAATAGAATCACTTAGGAGGGCACTCACCTTAACGAAACTAAGAATTTCTGCTAATGCATAAGGATTCCCTTCTGTGTCATCACATCTCTCCCCCAGGTTAAATGTTAAAATCGCTGAGCTAGAAGTGGCTATAAGGTGATTAAAAACAAACAACTGCTCACAGCAAAAGTAGATGTCACTGAAAAATTCAGTGAGTCATAAGCTAGACATTTTCCCAGAACTAAGAATACCAGATGCTATCAGGTCATTCTTTCCTAACTTGCAGGCTATACAGGGAGAACCAATATTGAAGGAGGGAAAAATACTAATCTTCACATAGTAGAAGAGAACAAGTAAACAGACACTTTGGAAACTCAACCTTCCAATGTAATGCCATCCATCTTCAATTATTTGTTTAATTTTTTTTCCTCAATTAGATACTTAATAAGTTGTATCAAGTTTCATCTTTTGTTGTTTATGAAAGAGCATGAAGCCATGGGCTTTGGGCCCAATAAGGAAGAGCTGAGAGTGGCTGGACAATGCAACATGAACCATCGGCATCATGTATCAACCAGCAGTTACATTACTACTTTATTTCACAAAGCCAGAGTAACAGATCCACAGAACTAAAAAGCTAACTTGCACCATTCCTGTTAGATACTGGGTGTGGGATTACATAAGTTTTCAAAGTAACAAGTACGTGCATTGGACCAATTACAGAAGGACACCAGTCACAGCAAAGACATAACAGCATACAACAAAAGTTTCAATAGCTACACTCTTCTTGGTTTCCAATTTCATATTGGAAATAGTGATTAAAAGCATCTGGAGTTCTGAAGCACCATTGTTAATAGCTTATGTGACTTAATGACAGCGAAAGAATATTCTGGGCTATCAGTTTTCCAAGCTGACACACAGTGTTCAAGAATATTAGAAATTAAGCCTTTTAACAACTTTTACCATTAGGCAAGGAGGCACAGCAAACACAGCAAGTAAATCACTGTCAAGCTATAGCATTACCTATTTCCTGCTATTCAAAAACATGCAATATAAACAATAATAAACAATAATACTCTATCACTTTGAGATTCATGTGCAAAGTTTATGTTCCAATAATAAACAATAATACTCTATCACTTTAAGTTGAGATTCATGTGCAAAGTTTGTTTGTTTTACTAATGGTACCTAATGAGTTGATGGTTAGTGTCATAAAATATTCATGCTACTGTGAAAATGTGATGTTTGTTCTATTTTGATGAGTGCTACATAGTCCCATGCAAGGCATTGAATACAACTAGAAAAAATATATATTAAATTTCATACCCCTGTGTTTAATAGACTGAGAGTAGATATTGATGCAAGACTGCCAGAACTGTCATCCTAATGAGAAAAACAGAAGCAAAGGAATAAATGTAGGAAAAGACCATTACAATATAGCAGCATGCAAGCCAAAATTTAAATTCACATGTAGAGTATTTATACTCTGTGTTTGAAGAAACACAAATGTGGCTGTTCCTCCTTCTTCTCCAGCCCTCAAGAATATACAAAGACTTCCCACCTGTGCAAGGTGTGCACAGACATCCATTGGACTATTTTTCTGTTTTAATTGTAGTTTTATATTTTCTACAGTCAGTACCTTTGCCCGAAGGGAGATTTTTTCCATGATACTTCTCAAGTCAAAAGAGTGGGATTCCCCAATATATTGTCTCTCCCTAGTCCACATCACCCATAAAATTTATACTTAAACACTAGCCTTGGAAGATATGCTGTTAAAAAAAACAAAACTATGTCTATAGGCTGACACAAGAAAACAGAAACTGTTTGCTCTGAAGAATGAATCTCACTGCGCTCATCTTAGACTGCATCTCACACCCAACTAGATCTTTACCTATAAGCTAGTTTTAAAGCTTAAAATGAATACTTGAGGGTAGTAGTTGCACTGTGGAGAAAGGGAAAAGAAACACAATTGGACTTGGATAAGCATAACAAAATACTAGGGTAACTTTCAAACAGAACTTCCACATTAAGTGTTTGAGTTTTTCTATTTAACGTGAGAAGGTAGAAAATGTCATTAAATAGCAGTGACTTCGAGCAGGCCTTTAAGTGCCCCAGCTTCCCCCTTGCCAGTTATAATTAGTATTTCTAAACTGAAATCTCAGAAGTGGAGTACACCTCTACCTTACTGGTGATAACTAAGATACATCTGTAAGGCTTTGAAACACTCACTGAAATAAAAAGTTAGATACCAAGCAGCAATCTGAATGCCCTCATACCACACTGTGGCAAGGCAATCAGGCAAAAGCATGCCTGACTACAGGAGACCCTGTACAACCACAGCTCTGCACAGTTCCACTCAAAAATCAAAGACAGTTTTCTAATGGAAAAGCCAAGCTTAAAGACAGGGGCACAGAGAGGGGAAAGACACAGACATTGCTTTTAAGCACCGGATTACAGCACCCAGAAAAAGGAAAATAAGCTTTTTATCATGCCTTCAACACTACTGCTGAACATACCAGCACCGTTCTTGTATCATGCGTACCCCAGACTAAGTGTTTTAAAGGCTTCCTTCTCCATGGCCAGACTATTTTCTCCTTTTCAGTACTGAAGTACCATGCCAGTCTTAGAAGTATAAGGCTTATATTAAAAAAATAAATAAATAAACTCTACTTCATAAAAGTCCTTAAAAGACAGTATCTACTATCTGAATCTTTTTGCCAAATCCCATCCTTTTGGAATTCGATATAGCCTGCCTAGATAATGATTTTGCTATTGCAGCACCTCAAGCTCACCAGCGTAAGTCTGCTTAGCCTGCAAAAGCTCACCTCTTAAGAGAGAAAAACACAATTATCCTCTGTGTCATCCTTTGCTAAAAAAATTCAAAGCCCCAACAGAGACGGAAGCATCCCACCAAAAAGAGGATCCAGAAGAACAAAACAAACAAAAAAAGTAGTGTCACGCCAAATCAAAGTAAAAGAAGTTCTATATAGATTGTTTCTATATTCCTTGTTTTCCCAAAACCCAGAAACTTCCAAGGACAGAAATGAAAATACAAACAATGCTTATGCTTTCTTTTTCAAGCTTTAGGAAGAGAACGTTTGCTTCAACACTCCACATAGCTGACCTCAAATACTTTTTTTTTTAATAAGCAGCAATCAGAAGAATTCACATCAGCAGAGCCAACACCTCTATAGTATTTTCAATCAGTCCCCTGCTCACTCTCGAGTACTCCCCTGAAGATACATTTGTGCCACCAACGTAGCACCAACATCATGAGAAGTTCTTGACAAGTTTTCCTTTTCACAGCAGCTGAATAAGCACCGGTACTAGGAGCTGAACTGTATTCTACATCCCTTATGCAAACAGAAGGAGAGTTGTTCATCTTACTGAGGTCCTAACAGTCTCATTTCCATTTTACTGACAAGATAATCATTGCAAAACTCTACAGTGCTGGGGAACGTCTTTCAAAGACTTCAACGTAACACTTCATTTTACCCCTAGCACAGCATTTTACTGACTACATGTGTGACTCCAGAAAGATGACGGACATTTCTTGAGAATCTGACCTCTGCAGTGTGTACAAAGAAAACCATCACAACCTTCTCACTGCTGCTAGTAGGCAAATTGTTATTCAGGTGTTACCTGTCCCTTGCAATACCCCCATTTATTGTCTGTCCTGCTTTCAAGGCAGTTTGTTAACAATGTATTTATTTCTACCTCCCTCTGCTAAACAGGCAGAAGTCTTGCCTTTCTCTTCTCTCCAGCAGTAGTGCAAGACAAGCCAACCTACTTACCTACTTCTTTCAGATATTCAAATCCTTAGACTTGTTGACAAACATATACATACACTTTTTAAGCATTAGGAGCTTCATGCATTGTCAAACTGAAACAACAAAGATTGGAGGGAAGAGTTAATATTGCAAGTTAGAAGGTCAGAGTCACATGAAAACAGATTCAAAATGCATCTGTTCCTCTGAAGAGAAACCGCCGACAAATATTGTCCCTAGGAAACGATGGGAGTTGTGCCGATTCAGTCTTCAGACTGGAGACAATGACATAAGAAAAATATGCAAGTGAAGACACTTCTTTTTAGCCCTCAAGTACAGTATTTTTATTTTCTAAGATTTAAGAGCCACCCAGAATAATATTTTTCAGAGGCTACTTGTAGGACAGTGACCCAGTCAGAGTTAGTATTTAAAGGACTGTCTAAAATTAACACCGTCCATTTTGTACACAAGGTGACAGCTTTGGGAAAAGATTGCTTTACTTCACTTCTGAATAAGCTACAATTTCTGAATCACTGCAAGCTTTTCGTGGTGTGTCAGATTTAAACAGAAAATAAGCTTTCCCCCCCACCACCTCTTATGTAAGGCTGTCACTGACAGTACTTTGTTAAAACTGCTGATAAAGTGAATTTGGTGTATGTTTTACATTTCTTTATCTTGCAATGTGTATTTCCATATTTTTGAAATTACTTAATTTGGACATCTTCGGAAAAAGTCACCATGCTGCTTTAAACAAAGTATTCAGGACTGTTTTAATAAAAAGCAAGAGCTAAACTTAATTACTTCATATCCAGAACCATTCTGACCATAGATTAAAAGCTCTTTTCTTTAACAGTAAGCACATAAAAATGAAGTTGGGCTTGCAATTTTAAGCAGAACTTACTCTTCAGTCAATACACACCAAAATGTTAGACATCAGCCCACAGGTCGGTTTCTGCTTTAAATGCTTCTATATTAAAATATTTCAGCAGTCTAATTTAAAGCAGATTTCTGTACAGACCAAAAAAAATTTACCAGACTAATCACTAATGACCATATATTTATAATTGCCAGTTTTATTAGCTGTAGTTCATGTAAAAAGGCACACTTGCACAAACCATCAAACACATTTGACATTTGCAGGCCTAAAAAATTGCTATTTTCCCTTTTTAAAAAAAACAGTGAAGGAAGGAGAGAGGAGGGAGATGTCCAGCAAAAGAGTTGGCCTCAGTCACATCCTGCTTGGGCAGCTCTAAATCCAAGGAGAACCGAGTGTGCCAGCAGCTGTGAGTGGGGAGATGCAGCTGCCAAGAACTTCCAACCTCTGACCCAGTTTGAGCTGGAGCATCTCGCCCAAAGCATGCTGATGGCAGCACAGCTGCAGGGGACTTCGCCATCTCCCCAGCCAGTTAAACCCTGTGGGCTGCTTTTTGACAAAAATATTTATCTTCTTCTACATATGCTAAGAAACTTGCAAAGAAATTATTTACAGTAATACTCATTAGACAGTCTCTAGAGGCAGAGCTGGCTAGCATCATTGTCTGAAAAATGTCTGAAACAGTATTCTAAATTAAGTTTCCAGCTTCTCTTGGAAGTTATTCAAGATATCACAATCACTATCTGACTTCTCTGCAGAAGCATACATAGCAATGTCTAGCTGATAGACAGTGACTGGGAGCCACAAGCATTCATTTAAATGTAATTATCAATTTACTACATCATCCTTACCAAACAAAGACAACACATGAGGCTTCAATCAGCCAGGATGGAAACAGGGCATGTGAGCTTTATCATCCTTTTGACTATAGATCTACAACGATGCAATTTTTCTCTTGTTTTACTAGTAGGAAAGTCTTTTAAGCTTCACAATATTGCCAGAATGCTTTGATGTAAGGATTACCTTACCCAAAAGTCTTCCTCCTTCTATTAATTATGAAGTTTCTCCTGTCGTGAGTTGTTTCCTGCAAAAGTACTTCTTAAGATCTCACCCTTCATCTGAAGGATGCTGACCCATTACTGAGTTCCCTTAATCAAGGGTTTATTTGCACCCTCCCAAAGCTGGCCACTGGCATCAGTAAAGTCACAGAACTTTGTGTTCAACCACGGCAAATGCCATAGCTGTTCAGGAGCAGCAAGATTTGTTGCCAAAAACTCACAGGCAGCTTGCCTACAGCTTAAGCCCATTCTGCTTGCACAGTCTTACACCTAGAAGCTCCTTTTACAAAAGCCGTTCAATGGTGAGTAGCCCTTATTCTGACCATAGATGTCTAAAAAAATTGGGAAAAAATACAGGGTTTATGTTTCAGATCACACTTGATCCCTTGACTTGAATTTAGAAAGCCAATGTGAAAGATTGTAGAGACACTCCATGTAGGATTATGAAGTATTCTGCCAGGTTCACAGAATTACTTATGAACAGAACATACTGAACTTTAATCATATTGCTATCAACTTCTTAAAGCCCTCCTCACTGCATTCTTGCCTATATTCTTTTTACTCCCATATCCTGCATAGTGAGGGTTCTAATCTAGGGACTTCAGTCAGCCATTGAAACAGTGAAGATACTATTTTCCACTGATCTTCAATAACCAAGTGTGCCTATATTCATTCTAACCCATCACCAGCTTAGTGAATTTCAACATTTTTGAGAAAAGAAACCACTGGCTTTTCTTCAAAGGCATATGCAGAAGGAGCTATACTGTAAATTTTAAACACACATGTAAGACATTTGACATGTTTAATATGGCAACATTAGGATCACCTCTCAATTTAAATTTTCTCAGGTATTGTAGATCTAACTGTACGCAGAGTATAGCGTCAACCTGCATCCCCCTTTGATAACTGTGTATCTTAACTCATTAAGACCATGCATGCTTTAGCTAATTAGAAGCTAAAAATATTAGCTGTTACTGACACATTACTCAAGATTATATAAATCCAATAGTGAACCTAATCTGGTAAACTTTACAACAAAAACCACATGACTAGTGGCTGCGACAAACTCATTCATGTTTAAATACAACACATTGTTTTCATATATTTGCTTTTCTGCCACTTTGGAGAAGTTAAAAAAAAAGGGAACGCTACAGTTTAAAAGAAAAAACAGTCACTGAGGGACAACAGGATAAGAAAATAAGACTACTTCTGCAGATTACGACTTAGTTTCCAGAACAAACATCTTCATTACTAGAAAACAGGAAGCAGATGACTGGTAGCATTGCACACTCTCCATTTCTCAGGATGGAAGAGACATCTGGATTTTTACGACAGTATTTTCATAGCAGAAGACCAACAGCATTCATCTGCAAGTAAACTAAGAAATAAGACTTGCCTTCTCTCACCCAAAAAGATAAACCATTTTAATAAGGAAAAATTGTATTTGAAAATGTTGAAAAAGCACCCAGTTTACTCTGGAGTAAACAGCACTTGCTGCAATCCCATCCTTGCATACATTTCATTGTGTGACAAGCCCCATTACATTGAAGTCCTCCAAAAAGAACCTTGTTTTTCACTTTAGTTGCTCCCAAAAGGCCCTCTTCGCCATGAAGCTCTTTCTAGAAGATGGCTGAAGACTGCTTTGTTCACAGTCATTTGCATCTGCCAAACACATCAGCTTACATGGAATTTGAGAAAGGAGACAGAAAGCAGCTCTCAAGAGATTCAGGTTACTGTTTTCACCAACACAAGGGACATCCACATTTCTTTGGGCAACAAATCTTTCAACTTCAAGATTGCATGTTAACATTAGGCTAATGACACATTACCAACTGCGTATCTTTCAAGACTACGAAATTTTGTTATTGTTTTATCAAATTAAAGACAGATCCCACAGGAATGAATATATGGAAGTGCAAATTGGTATCAGGGAAAGAAAAGCACAACTACCTTTCTGTATTACCCCACTAACTCCCAAAACAAGTTCAACTAACAGTACTATTTTGAAACAAAAATACCTTGAGTGAGATTAAAAGTCTAAATGAAACAAAATTACATGTTTCAGAATTCTAAGCAATTTGTCACAAGTTACCCAGACAGTAAGTCTTCCAGGCAAGAAGGACTATTGGAAGATAAGTTATACCAAAAAAACCCCAAACCAACAGTATTGTAACACTAGAATATCCAAGAATGCTCTAAGAGGATAAATTTTACCAGATTAATATCTAGTTTGAAGAATAACTGAATATATAAGTATGACTACAGTTTTATTGCACAAAACAGGCAAAAGTAACTCTGAACTGAACTTCATAAAGGAAGTCTAGAGTGTTTCATAAACACTTTACCATTAAAAAAATGATAGCATATCATGTTCAACAAGGCAAAATTTTATGGGAAGTATGAATACAAGATCTGATGTTTTGACCTAAACAGCTTAAACACTTTTTGAACCTTTTTATAAACTCTGAGATGTACTGCAGAATGTACTAGATAATAATAAAACTCAAACTCCTCCTCAGTAACTACTATTCTTTAGATACAGCCTCAAAAGAGTGTTCCCAGAGCACTCTATGGTTGTGGAGATAATAGCAGAGACCTGCAATAACTATGCATTAATTCTTACAAGTTTTGTACCTAGAATTGTGTCGTGTTTACTCACCTGCTGAATAATTTTGGAATCTTTCGGAAGGTTTTCCCTGGGTGGGACTTTTCCAAACAACTTCCAACCAGGAGCACTTTGGACAGCAGGTTTGAGTTCCTTTGTCCTTTTAGTGAAAAAGTTTCTGAAAAGAGAGGAGGTTTTTCTTTTTGTTTATTGTAAGCGTATAAACAAATTATATTTGTAGCCACCTACGTTTCTTTAAAGCAAGTTCACTACTGTAGAGATTTACTACTCAGCAAATGCAAAGTATGCTGCCTTAGCTTTCTCTTATACTTTAAAAAAATTAACTTGAAGTGGAGCAGCTTTCATTATAGGTGCTTTGATGCTAGCATTTGTACTTAACACTCAGTTTTACCTCTAAATTCTTAGCTACTTTATGCAATATCAGATTTTTTCAGTAATACCAGACATTTTCTTAAATATAAGTTAGCAGCATGCAACAGCTCTCACATTTTTGTTCAGGGTTTGTTTTAGCGTATCTTATGGAGCTATTTGGAGACTGAAAACACCTGAAAATCACTGTGTAACTTTTAAGAAAGAAATTGTGAACCACTTCTACTAAAGTTTTATGCCATCTTCACACCTTCAACTTTCATAACACAGACTAGAAAAACAGGGACCATGCGCACAGCTTCAGTTTAGCAGATAACCTTTGCCAATACCTAAATTACACTCAAACAGTTAAGTGCATTGCTCTACTACTTCTTAGAAAGCCAACCATCACAAGATCATATTAGCAACCATTTGTCTAGATATATGGCTACGCTATTTGACTCCAACCACAAGCTCCCACAGAGAACGCTATGTACAAGCACTTTGAAAAATGAAAAGAGTGCACTTATTATGAATATTGGAAAGTTACTTTCCAGAAACTTCTGAAAAACAGAGAGATTAAAAATTAAGCAGTCTGCAAGGTTATTTCTCAGGATGCTTACAAGTTGACCTTGAGGTGAACAGAATACGGAGCACTTTTCTTGGAAGATGTTTTTGTACAGTGCTAACTAGCTAACCTCATATTTTCATACTCTTCCTCTGAGAAGAGATCCCCATATTTATTCATCACTTAGAGTATTTGCTATATTTTAAAATACATTTAGTTCTCAAATTGAATGCATTCACATTTGTACACAGAGAACAGGCTCTTGGCTTTCCCCAGATAGAAGTAGCACGCTTCAACAACCGCAGTCTGTCCAAAAAGTGTACAGTCACTCTTAAATTCCAGCACTGTCGAGGTCTCTGACCGTGCAGCATAGTTTTACAATTAGGAACTGTTAGTGTTTGTAAGATGTTGTACAGCTTTCAAATACAAAATATGTTCAGTTCTCAGAATGTTTTTTGTTATTTGGGAAACAACTGAACGCTTGTCACATAAACCCCTTCTGTGCAAGTCTGCATGAAGGGACTTTACAGATACTTGTGTGTAGTTGAAGATCTAGCCACCAGAAAACAGCAAGCTGGAGAGTAGAAGTAGATGCTGAAGAAGTGTGAGTGTCCCAAGAAGCGGTAAGCTCAAGACTAGCAGTCTTGTGGAATCCAGAAGAACCAAGAAACTCAGAACACCAAGACTCCACGATGTCTGTCTGAGGCAACCAGCACACACTACCCCTAACAATAGCTTGTTAAAAAAAAAAAAAAGGAAAAATACTGCATTTAAGAAAGCAGCAGCTGCTATAGGCAGGCAGGGAGAATGGGATTACACACACCTGATGAAAGAGACGGTGTCTTTAAAGATGGTTTCGAAAGCCCACACAGAAGCTGTTGGTGCACCAGTACACCTCTCTGCTTCTGTGGAGGTCTCCCAGCTGTTCTTCCAGCCCAGTAAGCAAGCAAGCATGTTTGGGAATAATTGCTTGCACTGGATGAATAGCTACCCACCATTAATGGAATCAAGCTGTTGCTATTAATAATAGCTTAATTAATCCAAACTGTTCTAGTAAGAATTAGTTGTGATCTAGGCATCCTACAACTCTGTCCCCTTCAGGGAAACTTGCACTATCTTAGTCCATCCCTGCGGAAGGAACGTAAGCACCCAGAACACCAAACCAATGGTTTCTGACACATGACCTGGAAGAAAGGGCTGATGAAAAAGCCAAGCCATGGTACCAACATCTTTAAAAGACAGTGTCTTTTAAAGATGTCACTGTCAGTCAATCACAAGACAGCATACTATTAGTGAAATGAATAGGCCCATCCATAGGAGAAAAAAAGATGCAAAAAGCAAGCCTATGTAAATAGCAAAGATTCATTCCACAATGTACAGGACACCCTTTGCAGTGCTTTACATTGTCTTCAGAAAGGAAGGAGGAGTGTTCAAAGAATCATCAAGAAAAAGTATTTTAAAGACTATCACTTCACTAAATACTACGCTACAGCCTTGCCCTTAAATCTGCAACTACTGCAGCAGCTGTATTTTGAGACTTAACTGGAAGACATCTTTTTTCCCAAAAGCAGGTATGAAGGAAGATATGGAGTCCCATTCCTGAAATACAAAACAGCTCATGCATCCTGACATCATGGATAGCAATAACCACCTGGTCTCTGCACATACTATGAAATATCACCAGGACTAACTGGCAGTTCAGCTCTGGAAGCTGAAGAGATGTATGCCTTGACATTGATGGCAATCTGTCACTGTATCAAAACTGTTTTATGACTAACCAGGAAGCTAGCAGATTTAAAAAGGGAAAATGTGTAAACACACAGAAAACTTTAATTAATATTTCTGGACAAAATATTTAGGCATGCTCATGGCTCTTACAATATTTGATTGTTTTGGGTCTTTTTTCTTTTTAAGCAAATATAACAGTAAAACAAACCATCCAGAATGTAGTTTCCACCATAATGAATCTTGGGGTTGTTTTTTTTTTTAATATTCATTGGTGTACTGAATTAAGAAAAGGCTTGTTTCGCTTTTTATGAATGCCCAAGTGAAAACATACAATTTTACTTTTATTGAGTAGATATTCATTGAAGTCCATTTCTCGTGAAGGCAAAAAGCTGGTCAAACTCTATATCATGTCAGAATAAACCTCAAATAAGAATTCTTATCCAAGAGAAATTAATGCAAGGTTTACAAATAAGCTTTGCTGAAGATGGAAGGACAATTTTAATACGTTGTTTTGGCAGCTCAGAGTACCACACTGGATTTGTTGCTGACAACACTAAAGCCTTACAAAAGCCCTGTTAAGGAAAAGCATCTCTGAATGCTTACAAGTTGCATTCACTGAATTGCAGGAAGTACTAGATTTAATATATTTGTTGCTGCTTAGAATATTCATAAGTTTCACTGATCCCAGAAAAAGTCATCCATTGACATGGACTGAGATGTCAATAGAATTTTGGTACAACATCTCAAAATCCATTTGAAAACTCAAGCATTCCTTAAAAAAAAAAAAAAGCCTATACTTTATAACTGAATAACGCTCTCTGTTGAGAGGACCTGTGGGATACAAGTATAAATTAGGCTCTGGTTTACAAAAGCCCAGTGGAAAAGTTGCAAGGTTTTTTTCTGTGCTAGCTTTATATAACCACACTGGAACACATTAACCCTCTCAAATGACACTGAGAAATGTTTCAGTAAGTGCACTGAAGAGCTCGAAAAGTAACTGAAGGACCACAGAGTAAGAAGCTGTTACTGGCACATACCAAAACATCTAAGGATTCCCAACGCTGTTTGCATTACGCTGCACAAAAACTTTCGGGCTCTCATGATCACACAACTACAACTGCTGTAGTAACAGCTACAAGTGGCAGTTTTCTTCCTTATTTAACAACATCACTTCAACTATTCCTGCCTGTGCCCACAGCACCCCACGCAAAAGTTTCACCACACCGATGGTACAGTAATGCAAAGACGTTAACCATCCCCCAAGGTGGCAAAAATGTGACGCTCTAGTAATGCAATTGCTTATTTCCACTCTGCTGTTGCTTTTCAAATCACTTTTTTGTTCTTTAAGATAAACTGGTGAAGTCTAAATGCGGTTAGAATCAAGCCTTGGAAGGGCTTGATTTTTTTGTTTACTTTGGGGCTTTGGCCTCACCTCCCTTCCTCACCCCCCATAAAACACAGAACTTTCTTCCACTTTTTAAGCTAACTATTTGCCAGCCCAAGAGGATGACAGATTTTCAGGGTTCAGAGAAAGTTACTGGAAAATACCAAGGACAACTAGTTCAAGCTTGATCTTAAATTTCATCCAAAACCAGACTAGAAACCAGGCTGCCATATTTGCCTAACAGGCCACTCAAAGAAAGCTGAAGTGCTTTGAATACCAGCAACCACAAACATCAGGTAGGAAAGTCACCAGGCTTGAAACAACTCCAGCACTCTGCCTCTAGGTCTAACTGATTCACCTCTCCATGAGTCCAAGTAGTCTTGTGATAGTCTTCTGTTTGACCAAAGATGTCAAACAGATCTAGTTTCAAGCTACAGATTTTGCTACAGTACTTTCAACAAAGATCACACATATCCATCTTCCCTTTCTACAACTCTGTGTGCCACTAACAACAGGCTATGACTATTTTGCTTGCTTTGTGCATCCCAAGAAAACCTCAAGTTGCTTTCCACCCCACTCCAAATGTACATCTTTGCGTTTCCAATCTTAACTTTGAGCCTCAAAGGAGCCTGCCAGAAGAATCATCTCTGATGCTGTTGAGATATATTACTGCATTATTAGAAGTAATCAACTTTATTATTTACTTCCCATTTTTCCCTAAGCCTCCCATTTGAATACAGCATTCTTAACAATAACACTTGGAAACAGTGATCATGAACCTGTATTTGCCCTAAGTCCTCAGCTTTAAACCAAGATAAGGACCCTGACTCATCTCTCCACTCTCTCCATAAAACTGTAACCTGTAAATCCGTACACTCAACAACACTTGAACTGACAGCCCCACCCTGGGATGCTACAGGACTAAAGGAAGTTGTTCGGTTGCACAGCTATTCTAACCTGACAGAGAAGCAGGAGCATAAACTATGCTAGAACCACAAAGGAAAAAGAAAACAGTTGTTAGAAATCTGTGAAATGCAACTACATTGTGAGATGGCACGCTAAAATGCAGTCCTGGTGTGCATAGCTTACTCTGCACTGTTAAAGAACTTGTAATGCAAGTGCCTAGAAAGCCATCCTAACTGTTTAGCCAGTGAGCCTAGCAATGCAGTTTCAATCAGATTTTTTAAAAGCATAGCAAACTCAAAGATAGTCAACCAAAGCAGACAGGTATCCTCATAGGGATTTTCCTGCTTGCATCAAAGGAAAGGCCACAGCATCATTATGCTTCTTATTCAGTCTTAGAAAATCAAATAATTAGAACTCTCCCTTCAGACCTGCTCTGCCGCTCTTAGTGATCTATATACAAATTTCAAGTGCAGAGGAAGGTTGGATCTTACACCTGAGTCATTCAAGTATCAGTATGAAGCATATTAAAATGATTCTCCAATATTAATATTCCCCAATTTGTTAAACCTGCCCTACGAAAAAGGTCAAAAATTGCATGGTATCAACTACCGAGACAAGGATACGGCCTCAGAAGAGAGCATATAACATGTGATTGTCATTACTGTTACACCTGGGCAATCAAGTGTGCTTCCTTATGGTTCACTTTAATATACAAATAAATAATTCAAAATGCTGCACCATAGACAACAAAAATCTGCAGACATCCCTGGAAAGCAACCCTTGCCTTGAGGCCTAGAAGCATGGCACCAAAGAAACATTTTTTTTCCAAATAAAATATTCAGAGTTCAGGATTATCTTAGAAATAAATGAATACTGTGTTTACATCTTGATGCTGAAAGCTAGACTACTATTCTCTGATTTATTTCCCTTGCAAGGTAACTACGACCTTGCTCAAAATGTTTACTCAGTAATCTACAAACAAAATAGTTCCAACAAGTGACCTCTTAAGTTCCATTACAGTACTAAAAATCACATTTTTAAGGAAACAAAAAGACAGCTTACTGTTAAAATAATTTTTATGACTTCTACTTTACACACATAACAATCAGGTTTACTGTCACTTTCAATCAACCATCCTTTCCTGTCTTTGCATCCACCTTTCAAGATCTATGATAACAGGGAAGTGTTGAGAAAACAAGATTTGAAAGCCAAGAACTGACAAAGGAGTTAAGGGCTGATTATATTTTCCTTTTTATTAAGCATCTAGTACCTGTTATTAGACACTGCATAAGACAACTGTCTCATGTTAAATCCAGGGAAGCAAGACACAAACAGGAACAAATCAGCATCACATCAAGAGCATCCTCACTCTATCCTATATCCCAGAATCACAAAGGCTTAGAAGAAGAATCCAGCATGGAATAAATGCTACAAGTGAGCACTGAGTTGAACAAAAAAACTGTCTAGGTTTTCTGTTTGTTTTAAATATAATTAGAAAAATGCAGGTAAACTCTGGAAGTTGCATTTCTCTGCAATAACTAAAGCACATTAAAAATCCACTGATTCCAATAAAACCTCAGAATTTGTAAAAGGAATATAAGTAACAAAACTCATTAAAAACTATACATGTATTATGATACAATTGATTTTGCATCTCTAGAAAGATTAGAGTTCTGCTTGTGCAGACAGCCTGTTCTTGCTCCATCTCAATGCTAATTTTTAAATAAGCTTCCTAGGCATGTAAAATAGGTCTACGGTTGAAATTTGTTGAAATTTGAATTAGACAAACTGATAAGGAAACTACTTATGTACCTAATAATCTTTATCCAAAAAACTGTATCAGTGAGGAATCAGAAGTGACATGAACATAAAAATAGGAAGAGCAAAGAACCCCTATTTTACAAATACACTTCTCAACTCATCCTTTAACATTTCAACCTTAATTTGTAAGTTAACATACAAGTGGTCTTAGGTTTAGTTTAAAATTCTTAATATGGAGATTTAGAACAAAGCACTAATAAATTTAGAATTTATTATACATTCTGCATCTTTAGTTTCAGTAACTTAGAATACATCAGCTCATTCTGATTCAATACATTTATGCAGTTGCTCTGAGCACAAGTTTCCATGCTCTGCCCTAAACTGGCGAAGAGCTGATCCAACCAATTTACAGTTCACATCTTCCACCACCTTGCTACGAGAAGCTAGACACCAGCTTCTCTTTAAATTGTTACCCCCAAATACAGATCCATTACAGGCTGTTTCTAGTTTTAGAACCCTTTAACTGCACAAAGATTTCTTTCCACACCAAGGCAACCCGAAGAGTATCCGAAACAACCCTCTCCAAAGGAACTTCAGTGTTTGCATCTGTAATACTCTAAAATCAGTCTTAAGTGCTATACAAGCAAGCTTTTGGTTTCCCTCTTTTCCCCTCAAGACATTAAAATAAGGTAACCAAAAAAATCCTAACCAGGAGAGCATGCATCTTCAGCACGACCAAGCTTGCAGTGTTTTTTTTATTTTTTTAATGAAGCTATGACATTTCCATTGATACTGCTGGTCAACTAAAGCTTCAGTTATGATTAGGTGTACCCAAAATCTGATGAACTGTCAAAGGAGTAGTTGCTAAGGAAGAAGGTTTCTGGCCTCTTAGAGAGAACACAAAGATCAACAGAACTATTACAGAACTGCACTGAAGGGACTAATTTAGATCCATTCTATTGCTCAAGCTCCTAGTTGATATCAGTCCCACAGTGGCTTTACAAACTCTTCTGGCAAAACAGTTTTACTACAGGTACACAAACACTTGGGAAGTTTTCACAGTTTAGCAACATCATAGAACACTGTACAGAACACAGTATTTTAACAGTCTACATTATATTCTTAAAGAGCTGTTGCACAGGTCAGCTTTACAAACAGGCTCAAGCATTCAAAAACATATGTAAGCAAAGACACATATGCAAGGAAACAAACATGGTTAAATTTCAGAATGCTCAAATACAAAAAAAGCAAAGGAAGATAATCAGAGTAGTCTCACCTTTACTGTTCAGAGTGAACAAGCAAAACAGAGCTCTCTGCCAAACTATTCTATCATCTTCATATTGAATCAGGCAGTTCAGCAGCTATTTTGACACTACACCAAATCCTATAGTCAATCTCCTGTAATAATAACCACATGTCACTTGCCCACAGAATCTAAACCAAAATACTAGATCACAGCCGCAAGAAACCAAGAATTTCTACCAGTTGACTACAGATACGCTGCTATTTCTTAAATGGCCAGGAATATCTACTCCAGCAAAGCCACAGCTGGTTAACCAGCAACATACACTAACCAAAACAGTGCTAGAGGAATAAGACCCCTTCCTCCCACACGCACACACAATGGCCAAGCTGTTTCAGCTCCACTAAGGGGAAGCCCATTTCTCTTCCTTGCACCAGTAATGTCCTACACTCCCTCTGCGGCATCAATTCCAAGACTCTCCATACCTTTCCAGTCAATTCAACTCACTAATCCCACAGAAAACCATCCACATTTTTTCACTCCCCAGCTTAATGAGCTACAGCAGCTCACAGAGGATCAAATAAATACCAGAAGCAGGGAAGAGACATTCCATTTGTTTCCTGACAACAGGAAATTCTTCAATCAGCTCACCAAGAGATCTCATGAAAGTATAACCTAAGAAGCAAACTACCTAAAACCACTCTAGTAGTGACTAACTTTCAGTTAAGGCAAAAGTCACTAGCTTCATCAGGGCAGTCACTACACCTTTAGTCCAAATGTTCCTATACATTTTCAAGACAAAGGCGAGAAAGATTTCCAGCCTTTGCTGCAGCCTACAAGTCTGTGAACTGTAAGCTGAAACACAGGGTAGAGTTTTATTTTGAAGACTGTCCCACGAGTTGGCAATGCTTACTACTCTGACCAACCTGGTTAAGTCTCAGTGAATATTCTTCCCTTCTGGTCCCCAACAGAGTGCCCATCGACTACCCAATTGTGTAACGTAGTACTACAAAGTACTACTGTACTACTTTTGTAGTCACTCGGTGCATCAGGTTCCTGATCAATTCCTATCAATTCACAATGTATTTTATGTCACTGCTTCAGTGGTAAACTGCAGAAATACTACCAAATGGAAGAATCCATTTTTGATCTGTTAGCTGATATTATGCAAGTTTTGCCTGATGACTTTTTACAACGAGAAGAAGAAACTTCCCAGTCTACCATGCAGCTGCCTACAGAATCCGAGGAACAGCAAGCAACATGCAGAACGCCTAAAGTTTACAACAACAAAAAACCGGAATCATACAATCATGTAGGTTGGGAAAGACCCGAAGATCATTGAGTCCAACTGCTACCCTGACACTGCCAAGTCCACCACTAAACCATGTCCCTAAGCACCACATCTACACATCTTTTAAATACCTCCAGGGATGGCAACTCAACCACTTCCCTGGGCAGCTTGTTCCAATGCTTGACAAGCCTTTCGGTGAAGAAATTTTTCTTAATATCCAATCTAAACCTCCCCTGGCACAACTTGAGGCCATTCCCTGTCATCCATCCTATCACTTGTTAGCTGGGAAAAGGAGACCAACACCCACCTCACTACAACCTCCTTTCAAGTAGTTGTAGAGCGCAACAAGGCCTCCCTCAGCCTCCTTTTCTCCAGACTAAACAACCCCAGTTCCCTCAGCCACCCAAAATAGAGATACTTTGTCCTCTGGAACCTCCACTGCTTCCCATTTCACAGCTACCAACCACCCAGATACCTTTGGTAGTTCATGGTTTGTTTGCTTTTTTAAAAGCCATCTGGCATCCAGCATACAAACAGCTTCAACAAGAACCTACATGGCTGGAGGCATTAGGCAACTGAAGCAATAGAGATAGGACTGAGCTCCGCAGGGTCTGAGACACAGCCAGGGCGAAGCTTCCCCTGCTCAAGAAAGCAGAGGAGCTGGCATCAACAACTCAGCTGTTCTTGGAGCACAAACAAGACATGGAGTACAATCACCCTTCTTCCACAGCACCTTCATCAGCACAGCAAACCAGACCTCAAAACAGAGAGAGCAGCAGCAAGCCTGGGTTTCTGTGGCTCCAGCAGAGGCAGAAGGGCTATGGATGTTTTGTTCCTCTCTAAATCTCTGGTGTCTTTTCTCCTTTATTTCTAGACAATCACTTAACTTGCCTATTCGTATAGCTGGCCTTCAGAAAGTTTTAGATCAACAGAACTGCCCCAGGCAAAGGCAGCCAATAAGGCAGCTTTTATTATACTACCTGATGAAGAGAGACTCTTTCACTTACCCAAGAGCACATTAAACATAAGTTCCCAATATAACAATAGAAACTGAACATGATTTCTTCTTAATAAATTAATACCTTGGAGAAGAATAGAGGAAAACTGAAAAGAGCTTCCTCCTATAGGCTACAGGTAATATTTTCAGTCAGCAGGTAGGAAAGCAGGAAAGGAATTTACAAGAACACCAGTCTGAATGTTTGGCTCTCAGAAGTTCTGGAAGAATAAATTCATCTATGACCATCAAAACTAGTTTTCTACTAATTGAAGTCATAAGTTCACCCACACAACATTCATCCACATCTCACACTGCTACCCCAATGCCAGCCCACGAGCAATGCGCTCTGCAGGTGGTTTGCACAGCTGAGTGGTTTCTGCAAATACAGAGTCAAATTGTCAAAGTCACGCTTTTACAGGCTCTCCTTTTGCTCAGCCTTCATTCAAAAACCTGTAGGATTTTTATGTTTGAATCCTCCCAATCTCAGAGAAGTTTGACTGAACCTGGCCAACAGGCTGCAGTATTAGAGAGATCAGGCAGTAACTGCCTAAGCTTTACTTCCTTAGAAAGCAGCAATACAAAGGCTGAGAAGCACAGCACAGTCTTGAGAAGCTTAAAGTAATGCCTACCATGCAGTGCAACAAACTTAGCACCTTCCCAGACAAACAACAAACAAGAGCAATAAAGGATAAAAAAGGACAGTCTTTATATCATAAACATCTCAGCAGTTCCCAGAAAATGAAGAGGGAAATAACAATTTTTGTATCCATGTGAATGAATTGTGACCAAAACCCTTCAACTCCTTTTTTATTCTTAATCAAGACAAAATAGGCTAATGAATAATTGAACAGCCAGAAGAGCAAAAGCATAAAACTATCATTTTCTTAGAGGCCAGCTGTGATTGAAGTTACTTCCTTTGGTTGTTGTTTTCCATGTAAAACATTCTCCTTTTAGTCACAGCCTATTCAGAAGAGAGGTCCCATTCACTTTGTCACACTGCTCTCAACATATTGAGTCTGTAAGAAATTCCATGACACAAAATAAGCAGAAGAGACCAAGGAATGAAAAAAGGCCTTCTGGAAAATGAAGGGGGGAGAAGATACTTTAAGTTTAAATGCCTCTGTAAAACACTCCTTAGCAAAACAAGACAACTCCAACAGTTTATTGCACACTAAACAGCAATTTCAGCTGTTTGACTTGAAAAAAACTACACACAACGCCCCCCAAAAATCACAGCATTAGTTTAAGAACTTACTTCAGGAAGATTCCTATCAGGATTATAAATCTCCCAGTACAAATATCTGTACCAATGTAGAATCTTACACTGTCTACCAAGAAAAGCAGAGAAATTGCTAGTAATACTTTGGTAGTGTAAATTGATGAAGATTATACCTACATAGCACAAAAAGCTGAGAGTGCTACTTAGCAATAAACTGAAATATAAACTACAGATCTAGAGAGATTCCTATGAAAACAAGTAACAATACTCAGGGAAGTGAACCTTTGCAGCCCTCCACACTCTGAGTAGTACACTCGTAGGAGCAATAAGATTATCAGCTTTTGAAGAACTGCCTACTTACTGAACCGCAGAACTGTGTCCACAAAGAGAGAGACAAAGATATGGTCTTCAGTGATTTCTCAGTTCTTTGTTCCTACATATACAGACTCCCTTCAACTTCCCATCATCTCCCTGAGTGAAGATTTCTCAAAACTTCTGTACAATAAGCACAACCATCTGGATGAGGAAGGAAGGATGACACTAAAGACAGTTTTTATAAGCATGCGTGCCAACTACCATACGTGCTTACAACCCATTATACCTATTGCTCACAGTACATCCTAAAGACCTACGAGAAGTGGCAGTTAGTAATTAAGCCCTTTGCAATTTTATCAGGAAAACTTGTTAGATGAATTCTACAGAAACAGGTATTTGGGAAAATGGTGATTTACTACAACAAAAGTATCACTGCCATTGTCAACAGTAAGCTTTGAATCCAGGAATGAGAAACTTTGCCAACTACCAGATACCTAGATGTATCTAGTAATTTCACAATTCAGAAAGGAACAATATCTGCACAAGCCAAAGATGCCTGATATGTACATCTAGAACTATGAAGTATAACAAGGGCACAGCCACTCTTCCTGTCGCAGAGCTCAGGTAAGATGCTGCTGTTGACAGCTGCTCGCTTTTTCCCCTACCTCAGCCCATCGGTTTCTAGTTCAGTTCAGTGAAATGAAGACAGCCAGTTAACATGGATTATTTCAATGAACTGTGAAGCAGGCCAGTCTGATAACTGAAGAGATGGGAACAAGCAGCTGGAAACAGCAGCCTCCTAACCCAGATCTGCCTCAACCAAAGAGTTTGTCTGACTAGGCAATTACAACAATGAAGCCTTCACACTGAAGACAGCAAGACTTCCCCCTGCCCTTCTCTCAGTTCTAAAATAACAGCAAGAAATGTGCACCTTTTAAAAGAATTTCCATGTAATTATGACTACTAGAAAAAATAATAAGAGCTACCAATTTTTATACAGTTTGTAAACTAGACAGAGCATTACAAGTGCAAAACATCCTATGTAAGATGCTCCAGACTGCTGAACTACCTGTGTTTAGCACATCCAGTACCTTTTCTGGTACACTGTGGGAGCAGGTACACATTGTGACAAAACATGAACAATTTGTTCTCTCTTAGCAAGTACTTTTGATAGAACACGGCCACCTGGTACAACTTAAACTTTGGGGAGCAATATCATTTATGGCTCTTTTCTCATTCAAAAATACAAGTAACCATCTGCTGAGAAGCCTCACAAGGAGGTACAGTTGCTATCAACATTCAATCACAGGACAGTTTTTAACAATTTTGAGTCCTCATTACTAAGAGCCAAGGTATTTCTCTTTCTAAGAACTGGAGAAAAATCCCCTCACAACAGCAACTGTCAGTTTTGAACTAATCTGAGCTTTTTTTTTTTTAAGTGAGAAATCTAGGCTTTTAAAGTATCAGAAATAGTCCAGAAGACAAGAACTAACTAGTCCAAAAAAATGAGGAAAGTTTTATTACCACTTCTCTAAGCAAAGGAGACTACAAACTACTGTCACTGTATCTAGAGACAAATCTATCAAGGAAGAAAAGTTTGAGGTTATTTTTAAAAATCAGTAAAAGTGGTTTTTATTAGTAGATCTCGTTTAGGCTGCTCAGATTAAAACAGCTGTAACTAAGACACGTTTATAAATGTATAGGCAGAGATGAAGGTAAAGTCTCTGAAGCCACTGTTGCTCACCAGGCAAAATGCACATGAGGCGCAGCCAGCTGGGCCAGTCAGGAGCTATGACACTGGCTTTCTGGTAAACCTCTTTTTCACTGAGGCGTCAGCACTATAGCTTTTACCAGGACAGAAGAAACTAAGTTTTTCCATGTGTTATCCAAGCCTTCACTGAAAACAGTGCATATTGACAACTTCTACTGCACACCAAGTTCAGTCTTCTCTATGAGGAAAATTCTCAAGAATTTCATTAAGCTATCACTCTGGGTCAAAAGGCAGCAAGCACCAATGTTACTGGTCAAAGTGTCCAAGTAATGAGGCAAAGGGAAAGCAATATATTGCAGTTCACGTAACATGGGGGAAGAAAAAGTGAGGGAGGGAAGAACACTAACAGAAAAAAGTGGGAACAGAGGGATATCTCTCAACCCATCCTTGAAACAAAGTGGAGGCATTAAATTTACCCTGCAGCTGCCACTACCCTTACCCTCAGGCAGGAATCCATCTCTCCCTTTCCTGCAGGTTGGCAGAAGGAGCCCATTTCTCAATTTGGGATCCTGCCTTGAGATCAAACCTCTCCTCTTCCATATAAATTCTTTAGTTAATAGAATTAATCTTATTCTGTCTTCTCAAAACAGAGAAGCTAGAGACCCACTGTGCTATCAGAGTGACTGTCACACAATAACTATAACCCCAGGGCTTTAGGGAACAAAAACTCCTAAAAATTTAGAAATTAAACTCCCTTCTTCAAACATAATAAAAGTATGCTATAAACTATTATAGTCGAGATGCATCTCCTGTGCAGTATGTTAAAGAGTGAGAGAAGCCACAAGAGTCCCCAGGTAATGAAGCTGGATATCCTGAAGTTTCTGGTTTTGTGCTAGAAACTCAATATAAACCAAATTTAATTCGAGCAAAAAGCCTACTCCTTGAAGCTTTCCACGACAGGTTTTGGAATAAGTAAACTGCATCTACACTGTCAACAAGTAGCAAAAGCTTTACAAGACTCTGAAACTTCCACAATGATTCTCAGAAACACCTGAAAGTAGCTTCCAGTACCAGAATTTTTCACCTGATTCCCCAAGCAGTTTAATCAGCACCACTGTGTTCATTCAGACACCAAAAAGCAAATTCCAGTTTGAAGTCCACACAGTTTGCAGCGGCAAAGGTGTCTACCGAATTACCCTCTGTCCAACGCAAAGCCTCTTTCTTGCTGCAGCAACATTTACTTGGTGGCAAGAGCCCGTCGGGGCTGGCATCGCTCATCATCTGGCCAGCACCGAGACACTGCTGACACCGAGACACGGTCCTTCAGACAACCCCACCGGCCCCGTGAACCGCCC
>NW_010115744.1:0-1151 GCF_000699245.1 Pterocles gutturalis | reverse complement strand
ATTCCAGGTACACACATCCCCTGCCCTTCCTTTCTTCACAGTGCCTGTTCCCTCAGGAGAGAGCAGTGAGGTTGTACCTTGGCTACACTGGAGCCTCTGCTCAGAAGCAGCTCCATGGAGAGGGGAATCAGCCCTGGATGAGCTCTCCCAGCAGAGCTCCCTGGCACCGATCTCACTGAGGACACTCAAGGGAAGGGGAAAAGCCCTCAGATGCACTGCCTTCAGATTGGACCTGAGCCCATGGAGATAGATATTCAGGAGGGGAGATGAGGTAAGGAACCTGACGTGAGTGGGGGCTGTGTGCCACACCAGGCACCCCCAACACTGCACTGGAAGCAGATCCACTCAGAGATGGCCAGCAAAGGGTTGTTAGGTTTCCTCCTTGCCCATAAAGCAAACCCCATCCTTTTGAACTCTCTGTGGCTGGAGAGAGCAGCTGTGTCCTGGGCTGGAGAGGCAGCGAGGGGGAACTGGCAGCCATGATGAAGGCAGCCAACTCCTGAGCACAGAGTCTCTGGGGGGACCAATGAAGCTGTCAAGAGCTCTGCACCCACCTGCATCTCTCTTGGGAAGTGCACCCAGGCCCCTTGTCCTTGCTTCTCTTCACGTACTCCCACTCCACCCTCTGTATCAGAGCAATTTGACTCCTGCTACTCCTGCCCATGCCTGATGACCGTAGCCCCTAGATTGGGTGGTGGAGGGGAAAAGAACGTGGAGTAAGAGCCATGGGCCATCCCAAAGGCTGTTCCCTGCTTTACCACTCCTGCCATTCTGCAAAGCAAATCACCTTCTGGATTCCCACACCCACCCACTGCCACCCCATGGACCCTCAAACCATAGCAAGGGGAATGCCCTTCCTCAAGAGCTTGTGGGATCACTGACCCCTCAGTATCTCTTGCCTTTCTGGGCACTTGTGGGCGGAGACAAAACAGGGCAAAGCCTGATGGTCACTGGCAGCAGAGCAACCAGGGATGACTTCCTCAGCTCCAAGGGATGGTGTCCAAAAGCGGAGCCACTTCAGGGTGTCCCAACCTCCCATTCCTCTGTGGATGGAGAAGGTCTCCTTGTGTCCTCACCCTCTTCCACCCCAGATCAACACTATTCTTCTCTGGCAGACTGGGAAGTGTCCACAGAGGGAAGGACCACATGGA
>NW_010115743.1:0-28034 GCF_000699245.1 Pterocles gutturalis | reverse complement strand
GAGGGGGGAGGGTGAGCAAGCGGCTGTGTTGTGGTTTAATGCACCTGGCTGGCAGCAAAACACAACAGGTAATAAGAAAATTTGTCCAAGGCCTGTCTTTGATAGTCGGAATTGAGGTCTTACCTTCCACACACTGTATAGCTCTGCTTATGCTCATGCTTCAGAGCTAATTCTATCATACCCATCCTGCAGTACTATGCAGCACTGCACTGCAGCATGATCCAGAACTTGTCATGTTCTCATCTTCGTACCTTTTTCTAGGATAACCCATTTCCTAGATGTTATTTTTTAAACAAATTAGGAAGTAGCAAAAGCTCCAGCTTTCAATTACCCTTTCTCTGAGAGACATTAAAATCCCCTCTAGTTTTGTTGGCCTTCCCTCCTTAAAACTGTGAGCATCTTTGGACGGTGAAGTCACCTTCCTATATTCTCAGACACTGTTTTGCAGATCTGTGGCATGTCATGAAAAAAATAGCCCACATTTTTAGGTTTTATTCAACAGCATCTCTTCAGTAACTCCCACTGTGTTCAGGGCATGTTTTCTAAAATAACTTTTAGGGTTCAAGTAATTGTAATTAGCATTGACCCTAATTGTTAACTGTGTGGGAGATTTGAAGCTCAACTATAAATACTGCACAGATCTTTTCACTAAAATTTTGACTTCAATAAAACCAGTTAATTAAACTTGCTCTCAAAAATTAATTACGTATGTGCTGGAAACGTGATGGTTCTTGTATCTTTAAAAAAAATCTCAAAAATGAAAAACACAATGCTTTGGCTGGGTTGAGAACAATTAGAAATTTTCTCTCCATTAACGCAACTGACAGTCAGAGGTGTTTTCCACCTATATAAAGTGAAAGCTTCAAAGCACATTCTTGCTCTCTGAAGATACTAACAAAACTGACTTTGTATTCAAGTCTGTTATATTTGATAGACTGTTTAAAACTTCTTGTTTCAGTCTCAAGCAAACAGTAAAATAGGTTTCTATGTCAAAGATATCGAAAATATTTAGATATCAGCTAAATGCTCTTAAAGTACTATTTTGATTTTTGGTCTTTTAGAAGCAGGAGAAGGAGGTACATCAAGTAGCAAAATTCATGTTTTTGCCGAGATTCTGCAGAAATACTGTCAAAAATTACATCCTCATGTATTTTGCTGTCACTGATTAATTTTTTTTCAATATTTCATACTTTCTCCCCAACTGACATCTTTTTTCAGTACTACTACAGTCCTGGAGGACTTTAATTTATATTCTTTTTACTTGTTTTGGGGGTATTTATCTTGCTTCTGACATAATTTTGTGCCACTCAAGGAAGAATGTGTGTAGACAGCTAGTTCAGTGTGGCCTTATTCTTTTACATCTCTTATTAAGAAACTGTTAGGGGAAAAAAAACTCATGCAAGCTATCATTGAAAATGTATCAAATGAACAATTGAATTCAGTTTTACTGCAGAACTTAGAACAGCTAAGTTTTCTAATTTAAGAATTAACAGTAATAAAATATCCCAAAGAGACTGAAGAGATGTTAAAAAAGATGACAGAGTATATATTAATGGAAGGTTGTGTTTATTTGTACTATATAGTCTGGGTATAGCAAGAAATATAATATTTGTGGTATATCGCTGGCTGTGTTTAGATACAGGTTGGTGGCATTTTCAAAGAGGACTGAAAGAACTGATTGACAGAAAAAGACTAAGGAGAAAGCATGCAGTACAGCCAGCAGCGTTGCCAGCTTTCCCACACTACTGTGCTCAAGTTAGATAATACTGACCTTGTGGGACCATTTTTTTTTTTTTTAGTGGGATTGCCAGTAGGAGTGCCAGTTGAAGAAATCTGTTTGTGCTCCAATACATGCAGGAGAATTAAATGGCACACAGATCACTGAATACCTACGCTATTTTTTTTTTTATCCTAACATATTACTGTAAGTACTTTATTTTATCAAATTTTAAAAAAGAAGTGAAATCTCTTCCTATTTATTTTTTAAGAGAAATAGCTTCAGTGCGTGTAAAAGACTTCTTGTGGAGAGGATAAAGAGAAGAAAAAAACTCTAAATTTTTTCTTGAAAGACTCTGGGTGTATCCATTCCCTGTTAAACTGTAACATGTGTTGCCTCATTAGCTCACCCAACAGCTTTGTTTAGATTTGCTGTGATGGGGAAAGCAATTAAGCCTGCAAGGCTGCACAGATCAGAATGATGGAAATGTTGTAGCAATTTGGCATAATGTCTAAGTCGCTTTCAGATATTTCTTTTTAACTCCACATTTTCTTAAGATTGGGGCAGGAGCATATTGGTGGAGAAGAGTACCAAATATGTACCTAAAAGTTGTTCAGTATCCACACTATTAGTTGAAAGTGGTTTGAGTGTAATACAACCTTCTAGGAGAAATAGGTGATGGTGGAAATGAATTTTCATTACTTTTATATATGAGAATGCTTACGAAAGGGAAGTAAGTAATGTGTAATGATCTCACAAAGACAGTCTCTCAAATTTGTTAAAACTGATGAGTCTGATGAGCTTTTTTTTGTGATATTGATTAAGAAAATAATGAATTGACATTATGAGGTCTGTGCAAAAGGATTTTAGTAATTTCTTCCCTGGTGGCCTGGTGTGTTTATCTTTTCCTATTTATCCTTACTACTACAGAGGGAGAAATCCAAGTTTCCTGTTGACCACGGAATAGTCATAACAGCCTCAGTGTGATCAGGCAGACCAGTGGGGGAGATATCTTCGATTAGTAGACTAATACCAGGTGTCTTTCAGTCTTAAACTGTGTAGAAATACAGAACACTATTAATATGTACTGTAGAGGTGCTGCCAAAAGAGAAAATGGGCTAAGAATACATGAGAAGAAATGCTTGCAGAATGGTTAGCAAGCTACTATCTGCTTATAGTAGATTATCTCATGTATTTGAAAAAGGTGAATGTGCATAAGGTGAAAGAAATATGTGCCCAATTCTTGTCTCACTTCTCAGTTATGTTTCTATGTTTTTATGCAATTTGCTGGTTTCCTGCTCTGTTGTATATTTCGAGAACTGATCCTGCCTGACACATTTTTCAAAAATTTAACCTCTTAAAAATTTTCAGAATTCTTCTTACATTTTCATGGGGATGGAGTTTTTTTGAAATGTGGCTTTTTAATTTTATTATTCTAATGGGACAGTGGTTCTAAAAAATTGAAACTTTTGCCCATAATTTTCTTTTGCATTCCTAAATGTAGAAATATGAATTGCTTTTTTTGTTATAACAAATATCTAATTGCAACTTTGCAGAATTCTCACATTTTTCTGTAATTTGTAGAACTCAATTGCTTCTAACTCTTTGATTGGATTGAGTATGTATGTTTTCCTTCTTTTGGAAGCTGAATTACTATAAACACCCTTACCACCCCCAAGTTTGGATAACAGTAACATTTGAAACTTGCTTTAACTATAAAGCATGTATCATGCATAGTCACTGAGAAATTATGATAGTAGATTATGTTTTATATCCAATCACCAGAATTTCTCTTTATTTTTCAAAAGAGGGTAAAAGAACTGAATAGAGACAAAGTACCAGCTAAACACCAGAGATCAAGTCTTCAGCAAGTGTGAAGTGACTTAACTACAATGAAGTTAGGTACAAATATTTTTACCAAAAGCAGAAGATCATTAGGTCTAAAATGTTTTTTATATATATATCTGTGTGTTAATTTGAATGGGAACTCCCCTGGGGAAAATGATCATTCATTTTAAGATATTTGTACCTCTCACTTTTGCTTAGGAGAAAAATATATGAGACAAGGGAGAAAGAAGATTTTTTTTTTTTTTTTTAATAGCAGAATGGAAGAAATGGAAAATTCAACTTAAAAATATTTCTCTCAAAGTTAATTTTCTTTTAAAACAATAGAGACATCCATCACAATATTTTTTTTTACGCCTCTCTGCTTCTTTCATAAGGCATTTTGCTGTACCATTTGCATTTTGAAGGCAAGGCACTTGAATATTGTGTCTCGGTTTCTTCAGTGCAAATAGATTACGGAGGCTTGGTTGTCATCTGCAGCCAACCTTTGCCTGTGCTTCCCTGGTCTTACTCCTTCTGCTCAGTCCCTAGAGCAACCTCTGGGATGTCTACCTTGCAGATGACTTTGTCAGTAAATAAAAATTCAGAGTACCAGCACAGTGCTGCACTGTCACTATGGCTTACAGGCAGCTCAAGTGGTTCTGCAGTTAAAGAACTTCCTCAGAGCTCTGTGGCCCTACTGTGCTGCCAACCAACATCAATTACCCATGTCAGAGTTTGGGCTCAAGGCACAAATACAAGACCTTCTTTTAAGGTAGAAGAGCTGAGTGTTTACACTTATAAAATTTATAGTAAAAATGAATTTTTAATTTGAAAGCAAAAGGTGTATTAATAGATTCATCTAACCACAAAAATGTTCCAACAAAATAGTGAAGACATAGAGACAAAACCATTAACAATAATGACAATCTAGTTATTCTGTTCTTAAAGGTTAGTTATCCAGTTTCCTCTATCTGATTGATAACATGTTGTAAATGTCAGAAGAGTTTGTATTTTCTAGTTCAACTTGCTAGAGTTGTTTATACTGAGATCAAAGATATCCATGTTCCTTTATTATTTGTTCTTTTTCGTGTTTCTTCTAGGCAAGTTAATTAAAATATTTCACTAAAAATTACACTAAATACAGAGCACAATAACAGCAATCTTTGAAGATTCCAAAAACTTTATCAAAAGAACACCATTTATATTTACTTAAAATTGGTGTATGTTAGGGTAATTACTGCTGTGCCTTCAGGGTAAAGGAAGTACTCTCAGCCAAATTATACAAGGGTGTGGATTAAATGAAGCATTAGTCTCTGTTTGGCAGCAGTGGATGTAAATTGCAAAATCAGGGTGTGACGTAGCACAGTGGAAAGACTCTGCCAAAAGTGATTTGGCCTGAGTGTGCCCTTACTTTCTCAATTATGTGGATCCTAAAACAAATTTAATTCCCAAGTAGAGAGGTTTGTTAACTGTTTTCAGTCTGAGCTTGTCTGTCATTTCAAATAGAGCTTGTCTGTAATTTTTGAGGTATTGAGCCATGAGACAGCAAGTGTTGACAAAGTGAATTCTTAAATGCAATTCTAGCTGTTTTCAGAGGTCGAAACTGTTCTTCTGGCCAAGGACTGTGCAGTAGAGTATCAGTTCTCTGTCCAGGAGAAAGTTCAGATCAGCAAGTTTGCTATCTGTACAGCAATAAGCATGAGTGAATAAGATGAGCAAACAGATCCCTCCTTGTATTGCTCCAACCCTTCTGTTCCTATCATTTCCAGAGGAGCTGGGAGGACTGTGCAATCCAGTAGCAGCCATGGTGCGCAGGAGGGAGGCATCTCCAAGAGGAGACCTAGATACTTTGAGTTCATATTTGGTTTTGACAAGTGAGCAAAAAA
Source organism: Pterocles gutturalis (assembly GCF_000699245.1). Taxonomy (NCBI): domain Eukaryota; kingdom Metazoa; phylum Chordata; class Aves; order Pterocliformes; family Pteroclidae; genus Pterocles; species Pterocles gutturalis. The sequence goes on along the minus strand of NW_010115743.1, from coordinate 22,604 downwards.
CAAGTACATTTAAAAAATATATATAATCCATATTTTTAAGCTTCATGATCCACCCTTTTTTTTGTATGCATACATGCTTTTTCAACTATTTTAAAACTCCTTTGTTAAATTTTTAGATAGATTTGTGTGTGTGTGAAACAGCTAAAGTTTCATGAATTCATATGCAGCTGCAGTTGCCCTCATTGCTGAAGCACCCCGTTCAGTGAGAGCAAGCTTCCCTCACATGATTAATTCCACTAATATAATGCCTTTTAAATGAACTTTGGGTATCTGTGGTCCATATTATGCTTTGGGCTATGGTACCAGCGTAGCTTAATACTGATCATGTTGGTCCTATAGAAACTAATGGTAGCAGATGGTGGCTTGGGAAAGCGTGAAGAAAGCAGAAGGCATGTACAGAGAAGTGAAGGCATCTGTGGGTGTTTAACTTCCACATCGCTGTTGTCACATAACCTAGTGGCTCGCTGTTATTTACAGAGCTGACCTCAGCATGCTGCTGTGATCCAGGTGAAATGAGAGCTTCACGGGGGCCGGCCCGCTCACTGGGAGCTTATTTTCCTGCTCACGGGAGGTTGTAAGGATCAGTGACTCATCTCTTGTCGGCTTCAAATGAGGTGGCAGAATTACCTTACAAGTTTTCAGGAGTAGGGTTTGATTTGGGTGTTTTCTGCAGCCTTATGGCACACTCCAGTGAAGGAACAGATTGCACAGATTCCTTCCTCATCTTTTCCCCTCACAAGTAGGGCTCAGTCTCTTCAGTTTTTACTTCCTCAGCCAGAGAAAAAAAGATCCAAATGACACACAGGCAAATCCAAAAACTCTTTAGTCTTAACTGCTCACTTGAGCCCAGGCTTGGCTCTGACATGCTGGGCAGTCCTTGTGCAGAAGGCTCTTACTCAGACTGTACAACCAATAGTATCTGAAACTATATATTTCTTCTGAAGATTGATTCCAACATATCTGTGATGAGTTAGCCCTTGGCTGGGGGCCAAACTACACACCCGCTCACAGAATTCCCGCCCCCCCTTCTGAGGATAGGGGAGAGGGGTAAAGGGAAAAAAAGGATTCGGGGGTTGAGATAAGAACAATTTCATAACTAAACTACAATAATATTGAAAATAATACTATATACAAATATACAAATGAGTGATACACAGTGATACTGCCCCCCTCCCCCACACGACGATAAAGACTCAGCCTGTTCCCGGCTAACGATCCCGGAGCAGGGAGAGTCGATCCCGGAACTACACTCACAATTCCCCCAGGCGAGGGGTGCACCGTTCCCGGAGATAACAGGCCGAGTGTCCCAGACTGAGAGCCGACCAGGGTGTGGAGGGGGAAGGCCTTGGGAGAGCGGCCACTTGGAGCAAGATGGTCTGGAGCCAAGAGAGATCCGGAAACCAAAGGGACCCAGAACAAAAGGGATGATCTTCCGGAGGGTCCTCACCTATATACTGGGCATGATGTGTATGTTATGGAATGGATTATTGGCTATTCTGAGTTTTCAGTCTTAACCTAAGAGCAAATCCTAGGCTAGCAACCGGCTGTGCTTCTTCCCTTGTCTGCTGACCTTGGCAGCAGCACAAAATATCAGTTCTTATCAGCTTTCTTCTGAGCACAAATCCAAAACACAGCCTCTTGCTAGCTATTATGAAGAAAGTTAACTCTGTCTCTGCTTAACCCAGGACAATATCACATCCCCTTTTCCTATCCTGTCGTATCTCCTGTTTTGAGTAGAGGGCCACGGTCTCTGCTTCAACTGTCTATGCCAGTTTATGGTGCCTCATTGACTGACTGGTTCTTTTTCTAGATTAGCTGAAGGGCGTTGCAGTGACACATGTTGATACAGGTCTTTCTGGAATCTATTCAGAGCCTGACTGGTCAAAGGAAGCAGCTAATATGTCGAAGAATAAAATATAGAAAATTGGAGCTTACTTAATAATATATGTTGAGCATCTTTTGGTGTGATAAATTGCCTCATAGCAGAAAATGGTGAGATTTCTTTCACTAAACTTCCAGTTGTCACTATCCACCAGTAGAACAAAAGAAGCTATTCCCCCAGCTGCTTTTTTTTAGCAAGGACTGTAACTGCTAAGATTAACTTTGTAAGATGTCGTATTTTCTACTGTTCTCAGGTGAAGATCATAAATAGGCTGTTTTCGTACTCCTTGTATCTTTGAATATTTGTTTTTGGATAACCACATTTAATCAGAGTTCACCCCTCTAATTAAAAAAAAAAAAAGATGGTATTGAAAGGATTTTTTTAGCCTGTCTCAATTCAGAGAAGGCATCAGTGAGGTCTGTCACCTCCTCTACTTGTTCAGGAGAATCTGTTGTAACAGAGTTCTTTCATTTCTGTATGGTGCACATGGCTGGTTGAAGAACTTCTCTTATGAGCCAGGTACAAGCTAAAACCGACTTAGTATTTATCTCTTTTAAGGATGCCAAGTCACACTCTTGGATTTTTTCATTTTAGAAATATATTCAGAACTTGTGTTTTGAACTCTGTATTGATTAAATAGTGGTAAGTTTTAATCTTTTGTGTCCAGCAATTCAATCTAACAGTATGTTCAGCCTGATTATATTTGCTTCAGATTTGACTGCTTCTGTATAAAAAGCAGAACCAGCAGGAGAAAAAAGATAATTGTGCTGCTTTTTTTTTTTTTTTTTTTGGAAAATCTGGAGTGCAGTGCCCACTTAATACACACCTGTAATATACCACATCATGTGTACCTTGATACCAGTAATTTATTGGAAAGTTGTTTTCTATGTGCTAAAGAGCATAAAGGACCCTTCCATCTTTTTTTGTCTACTCATGTGCAAAGGATCTTCAGCAATTGAAGTTGTGGTTTGAATTAAGATTCTTCCTGCAAATCAGCTTTTCTTACCAAAATAAATTATTTTCAGGGTAGGTTCCAGGAATCCCGCAAAGAGAACAAGGTGTGTCCAGGGTTGTCTGTATCACCAGTGCTTGAGTTAATAGTTTGGCACATGCGAATGTACAAAAACCATATAGGAAGATTTAACAAACAACTCTGTGCTTTTATGTGAACAAGGCTACTGAGGCATGTGCTTTGAGAGCCTCAGGTAGGCTAGGTACAAACTGGTGGCTATTCTCATCATGGCAAAGACCTGAAGCATCAAACTGTCTTATTTTTTCCAGCATATTGCATATGATGTTGCTGATACTGTTTTTCCTTGAATGGAAATATTAGGAAAATGCTACATATGTTCTTCAAGCAGTTACAAGATTTTTTGTTTGTTTGTTTTCCAGTCAAGACTTGATTTGACATTGTGAGGCTACTGGGTAATGTAGAAACTCTGTAGTTCATACAGTAACTGGCTATTTTTTCTTAGCTGAGAAGACTTTGCATTGCAAAAATGTTAATGGCTGATTTTGAAAAGTATTTGTGGTATTGTAAGCATATTGTAAGCATATTTTCTTACAGCTTTTTTTTTTTTTTTTGCTGTTTGTAGAGCAACAGGCTGATTTGGTTTAAAGAACTGTGGGTAACTAGACATTGCTGCATTTCAGCTGTGGGAGGCATGCAAAGTAAATTACTTTGTTTTCCTTCCTTACATAATTCTCATTCTTTGTCTTTTATCCCTAGTCAAGTCTGGTTTTTAAAAACATGAGTAGACCTCCTGAGGTCAGTAGATACTTGACTTCAAGAGTTACAGATAGACTTAAATTCTATTTAACTGTATTACATAGAAATTAACTGTATTAATAAATAGAATTTAACTGTAGTACATTTTTTTAGGAAACAGATAAGCATAAATCCTGCTTAAGAGCTCCATTTTGTCTGATTCAGGGAGGGTAAGTTAATGGAGAAGTAAAAATATTACCAAACCCAAAAGTGAAAGTTGCTATTTCAGTGTTGAGAATACACCTCTCTAAGGGACTGCAGGTTTTGTATTCCATTAAGTATTTTTTCGATGGGGTAACACCACAAGTCGTATTTAATAAAATACAAAATAAGTTTCTTTTCAAATTTAATTTAGTTTGTTTGCTTTTAAATACTCCTGGTGAGTTTAACAAAACTAATAATGCCTTTCTCAGGATATCTGCAGCACCAGAAGAAAAATAACTCTTATTAATACAAAGTATGCATCATAGTCTGTATTTTCCTTACATCTTCTTTATTTGCTATCTAGAACTTGTAAATAATATTGCCAATCTGATTTCAGAATGCTGATGATATCTGTGCAGGCTTATTGATGTTTGCTGTAGAGTCACTTTCTGTTCTCGACATTGTAGAAAGAAACAGCTGGTTACTATAACCCCTGCTTATTTTCAGTTGTATCTACTGCCATTATGATGTAACGTCAGAGGTTGTCATAAATTAGCATGTTCCTGATTAGCATGAATTCAATAAATGTTCTTTACTTCAAAAGAATGCTTGGGACACGTGCTACTACTTGCATTGTTTATATGTGGTACTGTAGAAACTTAACATTTGCAAGAAAAATGTAAGATGATTTGATAAGATTACTCAGAAATAATTAGGTGGGTGTGTAGGCTTCTAAATGTATTTGATTTTAATCTCTAATTAAACAGTTGGATTTTTTAATTGTTTTTGTGATGCAATAGCTTTAACTTCATTATACCTTTTCTAAATGGGGGACAAATTCTGCCTGTTCATGGTGCCTAAGTACAGGATGAATGTATTGGTGTGGAACAGCATTCTTCTCCAAGCCAGTGACAGACTTTCTTCTGGAAGGTTATTCTAAGATTCGGAGCAAATACGTGGTTGTGCCCTTGTACACCTTGGACCAGGTGTGAAAATGATGGCTAACCCTGAATGAATATCTTTCTGCATTCTTTTTCTGATTATAGATATAATTATGTTGTGGGATATAGCACTGCCAGAAGCATAGTGTTCTCTGATTCTGAGGTCTCTTACATGCGGATTGGGATTAGTTGATGTTCCAGTGAAGGTATCTCTTTGTGGATCTACAGGTGTGAATTCAAGCCTTGCTTCATTCCACTGCTTTAGTGTTCCCTTAGCTCTGCTGTAAGGGCGTATGTGGCCATTTGGGCTGGGGAATCAGGGACAACCAGATGCAGTAGTTATGGATAACTGTACCAGTGCTTGGATAAGAAGGTTACTGGGTTTAAGCACGCCAGACCAGTTGTCTTTCTAAGTTTAGGAAGAATGTGACTGACTCATGGTTTGAGAAGCCAGAGTTCTTCTAATACCTGGACTCAGGGTATCTACTGGAAAATCATGTGCTGGCGTGAAAGGAGCTGCAGCAATGTGTGTGTGGAACTGCAGGGAACTGAATTGTGGAACTCCCTGTAGTTACTTTTCCAGATATCTGGTTTTAGTATCAGCATTTAGTAAACAATTAGTTAAAAAGGTAACTATTCCATACTTTTTAATTGGAAGCTTATTCTTCTCTGCAGAGTTTCCTGTATAGTATAGCATTTTGAATGACAACCACAGCCTGATCTATTGACATAAGTTCCCAAGTTTCTTTTATTTTGTTTGTTTACAAGTTTTCATTGTATTAATGAGGATGGAGAAGGGAAACAAGAAGTTATGCTTTTCCACCTATCAGCACAGCTCTGTTTTGGCTTAATTGTTGCAGTGTTGTGGGGCTTTTTTTTCCTTTTTCTTTCTTTCTTTTTTTTTTTCTTTTTCTTTCTTTCTCCTTTTTTTTTTTTTTTGGCATTGCCATCTAGATCAATCTCTGCAGTAACTGGAGGAGTGACATCTGGCAGCAGTAAAGCTAAGGCTTCTCTCATTTCTTTAAGTCTATATAGCATGAAGACAGCTCTCATCTCTGGTAAAATAAATTAACAGGAGTTTCTCTATATAGTTTACGGAAAGTAAGACAGCAAACAGAGAGGGGTTTTATTTGTCCTTTTTGGTTTGGTTTGGTTTGGTTTGAAGTGGATGGATTTAGGTTAACAATTTGGAACTCCGTTTAGAAAATGAAAACAACATTGAGGAGATAGTTCAATCTTTTCCAGGTGCTCTGATAGAAGAAGAAAGTGGGGAAAAGACAAGGAGAGGGCTAGTAACAGCATGGGCTCACCTGATGTGCTGAATAGACTTCGATGAGTGCAGAATACATTGCTAGAATCTTGTGGGTGTCTGTAGAAGTCCTTTCCATTCAGTAGTGATGCCATCACAGTGCCTTTGTGTATACACTTAAATGTAGCATGTGAGAACTGTCTTTTGAGAATATACATTTTAAGTGGCTCTCAAGAGAGTTAACCGTTTCCTTTGGTGTTGTATTAGTTACAAAGAGAACACTATTTTAGAAAGAATGCTAAAAATACTCTGTTCCTTGTCTCACTTTGAACTGTTTTTGAATGTAGTTTTCTTGCTGTACTGCTTAAGCCAAATGTGTTCCAAAATAGTTTCAAAAGCTGTGGTACAGATGAAACTTCATTGAAACGGTCTTCAATAAACTTTGGTCCTATTCATTCTCTTTCTCAATTTGGAATATGTTCAAAATCATAGGTGCTAGACTAAGTTATGTATAGCAGAATTTGAAGTGGGTTTTTACCTATGGCATTGGATATTAGTAAAACATCTGCTTTTCTGGTAAAAGAAAAAAGTGTGTGTGTGTTCATCCATTCCTTTAATTTTATGTGAACTGCATCTGAAAATATCTGCAGTGAGTTTTGAAAGTATTTGTGAACCTGTGTATAAGTAAAGGAAAATAGGTTCTTATCCAATATATAAACAATATTTTTATTTAATGCAGTCTGTTTGATCTGTTAAAGCATAATCATTGTCAGGATAAAGCCTTTGAGATAAGATTAATATCTATTTAGATCGCTACAAAATTATCTTCTTTCTCTTGTATTATACCTAGATTGAAAAATAAAATTACAGAAAGAACGTAGTAATACTGCTCTGAAAGCTTTTACTTTTAACAAAACTTAAAACTTTCCTTTGGAGCCTCAAGTAGAGATGATACAGCATACTAAAAGATCTTCTTGTCACGAAGGTCATACTTTTGAATAGGTGACTGTGCTGAAAACATAGTTCTGTTTACTGGGAATAGTTTTAAAGCCACAGAAGATGAGTAGGAAGAGGACTGAGCTGATATACACATATCTGAGGTGACTGTTTTTTTCCAGTGTTTGTTGTTTATTTGGGTGCACTTTAACTATGCCATGTTGCAAGAGGCCACAATATAAATTATAAACAACGTGTGTTCAATAAGAAATACCATTTCCCAGAGGCATAGTTTATTTTCATTTCTTTCAGGATTTGTTTGTGGGTTTTTTAGCCATTAATAATTAGTATAACCCTGAAGTAAAACCCAATAAAAAATGGAATAATGTGGAACTGGAATAGGTAAGATTTTTTTTTTTCCTCTCTGTATGGTTCAGAGAGGCTAATCTCAGAAATGTCCGAATATTAACTTTTTTCACTTTTTTTCAGTTATTTATTTGTTCGTTGGTGTTCTGTGATTTTTCTGAGGATTTTCCAGGATAAATTTTTTTATTATTTCATTAACTCTAGATTCCATGAGCCAGGAATCCCTGGAGATTTATGAGGCACAAATACCTTTATTAATTAACAGAATTAATTTATCAAGAGCATTACACAAAGGGAGAAAAAACCTTCTTTTGAAAAGTTAACTAAAACATAAATTGTGTAATGAATGTTCTCTCAGCCTCTATTAAAAGAGGAATTTTTTACATAAATGTTTAATATTAGGTGATTGTAAGAACTCCAGTAGGATAATAGTGGAATTACATGACTCCCCAGAATTACTTTTTCCCTGTTCTGGCTCTTTTGCTATTAATTTAAAAGAAATGTAATAGCTAGAGAGGCTGTTATTTAGTAGGAGATGTTCTTAATTAATACAAGTGCTATTTTGGGGCATTGTTGCTGTTATCATATGTATTTCTGTGTAAATGTAATCTGTTTGGAAGTGAACTCATCTCCTTCCTGTGTATTTCATCCCAACTATTTAGGATTTGATCACTTCACACAAATGTGCTTACCTAGAGCAGAGGGTAGTTTTTCAGTGAAAGCATGCAATAAAATCTGAGAACTGGGTAGTACAGACATGTTTTGGACAGGAGGACAACTACTTGGTTTCTCTCGTCTTCTTTTCTCTTGAGTTGCAATGACACTGTCAGAGAATATATTGCCAGAAGCGACTCAGGGGAACTAAGGATAGACTTTCAGTTCGCTGTTCAAATCGTAGCGGAACCTGGTACAGTTTCAGTCTCCCTCTCAGGGCAGACATTTTCACGGTTTTCCAAAAGATACCAGCTCCTTGGTAGGCTTGTACTTGAAGTCAGCATATGCTTGGACTCACAAAATAATGGTAGCAAGAGGATTATGCAGACCATAAAGAGCTGTCCTGACATTAAATTGTGGCACTGTGAAAATTCTGATCATTTGAGAAAAAGCAATAGCATCTATTGTTTGAGACATCTAACATCACATTTAGACATTAGCAGTAGGTTTTTCTAAAAATAATTTATTCTTCTTGTGTAAAATTCTATATAGCGGAGACCACAGAAGAATCAATGCAGAGTAACAGGAAATACAGTAATTCAAATGTTAGTACTTTCATACTAGTAGTTAGTTAACTTCTCAAGACATACAGGGTTTTCAAGGTGGAGACAGCAAATGCTCTTAAGAAAGAAGATTGCTAGAGAGTCCAGGCAAACCTTCTGAATCAATAAAAATGCTTCTCCGTTAGTGATTCTGAAGCATCCTTAAGATAAGATAGTCTGGATTAACCTGGGTGTTGGTTTTTTTCAAGTTTGACTTTATAAGGGATTTAATCACCTTTATATATGCTTAGGCTAAGTTAGAGTCCCAGCAGGTCATGATATCCTGTAAACTTCATTTTTAAATGAAGTGGAAATGTTTTGCTGCAATCCTGACCTCAATTTCAGTACCTCACAATAGTAGTTGAGAAGTTTGCCCAGCCTGGATCTGTGCTAACAAAAGGAAGCACTGCTGAGGCTGTTAGTCACCTGCGCAGTGTCATTTACATGCTTCATCAAGCGTGGAACCATGTCGAGCCAATAGCTGTGTAAAATTGCTTTAAAAATCTACTGCATCGTTTGAGAAAGACAGTGAAATCCCCTGGTTTGCTGAATGGACCTAATTTTCTGAATGAGGAAGATTTGAACAGCTTATTTTTTTTAAGATTACTGTTCTGAATATAGGAGCTACTAAAGGAATGCTTGATAATTTAGAACAACTAACAGGTAACACTAAAGACTAGTTTGGTGTAACCAATAGGCATGATCAGTATGAACAAATAGTATAGGCTCTGTGGAACATAGAATATTGAGACCCAGGTTTGCTGTGGTCCATTCAGTGTTTACACCTCAAGTGCAGAAATAAGAATTTCCTCTTTGTTTCGGAAGAAGGCTCTAGTCACAGAAAACACTAAGTTAAAACCAGTGCCAGCTGCTAGAACAGCTCTCCCGAGATCTTTGAGTAACACATCTGTCTCTTCCCTGTGCTGGCAACAGAGCAGGTCTGCACTGCCCTTTAGTCAGGCTTAATTGGGGATGTCAGTCTAACCATAAAGTTTTCATCTGACAAGCAGCTAAATATAGAGACTGCACAGGAGTACGCTCACATGCATAAACATACAGACCAGTAATTGGAGGTAGTACGTCTTTTCCTCAGGAGAACAAGAAAGTTAAGGATATTACTGATAAAGATACAGTTGTGGTTTTTTTTCTAAATTGAAATTTGGAGATTTTTCCAAACAAGCATTTGTTTGCACTGTGTATTTTATACAGCTTTTGTCTTAGAATGGGTTTATATGAACTGGCACAACATTACAATGCTCAAATTGAAAATCCTATGGTAGAATACTTAGCTATCTAAAGAAAAAATATTTTTTGATCATGCAGATATTTCATTGGTCTTGAGTTTGTTGGGGTTTTTTTATTCTAAGAGTTGATACGATACTTGTATGCAATATTATGTCCATATACAGTATCATATCTCTAACAGCTCGTTTTGTAATTGTATGAGTATGTAGATAACAATATTAATAGGAGTAATATCCCCACTGACTTTTAGTATTAGTGCTGAACAAAGGTTTTAGCAAATAGCTTGTTTTAAGAAAAGGTAAGCTTCAGATCTACCATTTTTGTGTATGAATTGAATTCAGAAAACTGTTCCTATTCTTATCTCTTTCCTCTTCTGAAAAGACATGCAAAAAACCAGTAAAAATCAAAGTAAGCCTTTCAAAATGAGGTATTTCAGAATATATGCAAGCTTTTTTGAAATTATTAAGATAACTAAATTTTAATTCATACACAAAACTGAAAAATCTATTATTTCACTTAGGATTTCTCACAAGTACAAAATTATTCACATGTAGAAGGTCTGCAGGAGCATGGTTTAACTGTGATTGTTTGAGCTTGGAGCTTTTCTTATATTTAGCAATATCTAAATATCTTAATGATTAAACATTGGTGAGTAAATCTCCTGTGAAAGTCTAAGCCATTAGGCTTTAGAAAGTATAACGTAGGCGGATTTGTGCAACCTTCCTTGTGGAGCTGTGCCAGTACATGGGAATCTGAGTCTCAAAAGTCCTCTTTATTCAGATACTGGACTCTTCAAGAGCAGGCTTTTGGAGTGGCAAATTAAAATGAGTTTCCAGAACTTATTCTTTTTTGCAAACAAAACTTGTTTCAAATCTAGTGTCTCACAGAGAAAATCCAGTGAGTTTAACTCTGAGTTGTCTGGCATCTCTATACTTGAGAAACCGTTCTCCAATGAAGCAGTAACATTTTTCACTGTCATGTTCACCAATTTTCAGATTTTTTTATCATTACTTTTTGAGATGTTTTCTTAAGTATGCAGCTGAGGAGACCAATAACAAAAAGATAAATCCATAGATGATGAAAGGATTTTCCTGAGCTTAGTAGTTAACATAATAGTTTGAAAATAAAAGAATTTACAAGTACTTGTTCAAATGCACTCTGTAGAGAGTGAATAAAATAAACAGCAAGATGTGTTGTGATAGGAACTCAGATGATCAAAGGGAACTACTGAAAAGGCATAGTTATTCTTTCAGATAAAATAAGGAAGTAATTCCTTCGAGAGTTTTTGTGATCATTTCTATTGGAAAACTTTGTATGCATTACTCAGAAATTCAGTGAAGAGAAAAGCAATACAGCCTAGATAATAGTGTCAGCTTTGAGCAGGAGGTGGCATGTGGACATAGCTTGAGCTATTCCTCCAAATCATTTGAATGGAAATATTGGATTAGTTAACCTTGTGTCAGGTCTGTTAGTTAAATAAACTCTCCAGCTGTTCCTGACTGAAGGATGCATAGCTGTGATTGAAAGATGCTGCTGCTTTTCATTAGAATTTTGTCAAACATATCCTGCTAACATAATGATTTTAAAATAAAATGGTTTATTCGATGGAAAAGGATAACAAGCAGAAAATTCACAGCCCTTTCTTTTCACAGGGTGTTTCAGCCCAGTCAGAAATCCTCTTAGCCGAACACTACTGGGTAGACTACAGATGGTAAGGAATTCTATCTTTGAATTTTTTTTAAAAATTGATGTTTAACTATAAAATGTCATTATTCACAAGTTCTCATTGTAGAGAGAGGTTTTTTTATCCTGTCTTTACTCACAAAAGAGGTCTCTTCAAGCAAATTGTCTACGTGGGCAAATGAGCTTTTGCTGCAACCAGCTAGTAGCAAGATCAGATATCTGTAAATTGAAAGCTTCATATTTTTTCATTATTTACTTTTTGTCGTGTAGAAATAAATAAGCTAAAAATCACAGTCCTGTGGCTTTGATTATTACTAAGAATGCAGGCATTAATAAGTAGGGAGAAAAAGCTGGGATAATAACTTGAAATTGAATCCTATTTGCAGCATCATGTTTTAATTGTTTACTCATACTTCACCTTTTTGTACCAAGTGAAATCACTGCTGTTTAACACAGCTATTTCTTTAATTGCCGATCTGTTAAACATTGATTGGAGACTTCTATTAATTATATTTGTTCCTTTCTTTATTTCTGGTTTCCTGATCACCAATGTAAATATCAAACAGAATCTGTAAATGCCATTAATTCCAACTAAACACTTGATAAACCAGGATTAAACACAATATTTGGAGATATAAAGACTAGTGACGGGAGAACGAGTGGTGCTTCACAATACTGAACATTTGTATGGCTCTAGAAAGCTGGGCCTGTTGTACTGGAGATGTTCATCCTCTGGCACCCATGGGCAGAATGCCATGATTTAATATTCTGTCTTAATTACATGCTAATAGTATTTTTTCAGAGAAATATTAGAAATGGACATAAATTAACTTGGATCATTTATAACTGTTTTACAGTTTGTATTTGGGGTTTTGGTTTGGGTTGTTTTAGGGTTTTTTTTGAACCTACCTTATTTAACAGTATCTGTTAATAGAGTTGTGGAAGGCTCATAAGATACATAGGATTCACCAAGAAGTTTTGAAAGTATGGTTTTACATTGGTGTTTTGTTAGTGGACAAATAGTTCTTGTTTCCACATTTTCAATTTTTTATCTATCAATATGTAATTTTGAGGAGAAAGTATAAATTGTTCAATCACTATTTTAATGTTCTACATCACAACGAGCTCTATAAATATTTACAGGATCAATTGTTTTGGAAAATACTAAATAGCAGCTAACTTAATATTTTTTTCTGAGAGAGTTAAATTAAGGTATTGATTATTTTTGTTACTTTTTCCGTTATAAATGCGGTAATCTATGTGTTATAAGTGCAGGTAAACTGAGTAATTTATATCAAGAAAGTAGAATATTTACAACTTACAAAATAGTTGAAGAGGTTTTGAGTAATTTCAGGAGCTGGAGTATTTCACATGCTCCAAATTGATCTTTTTTCCTTTTTTTTTTTTCCCTTGCTTTTTTTTTTTTTTAAATCCCTGTAGGGTTTACTGCAGCAGCTGTGTTTGCATTTCTGTTTTCTGTTTGTACATTGTAGGTTTCAATGAAATGCAGCCTGGCACAGTTTGGTTTTTTTCCTCTAGGCAGATTATAGATTCCCATGCTCATTAAATATTGAAAAGCTGTAATCAAATAAGGATTGTAGTCATCTGAAGCCTAAGGAAGTAACTTTACAGTGTCTACAGACAGATTAATTAAGACCAAAGAAGAATACATTATTCTTAGCAATTAATGCTTTTAGAAACATTTTGGTTTAGCTATTAATACTGTCTTTGTACTTCTATTTCGCGTAGACTAAATTTGTACAGTTAGATGTCCTGAGCTAGGAGGGTGTTGACAATTAATTGTATCAGAGAACAAGAACAGAAATTTGACAGTGCTAACAATATTCAAGTATTTTATGCTATGTCTCAGATTATTTAGTGTTTCACTTAAAACTTTGATTACTTCAGTAAAGAGATTGCATGACATTCTTAGGGAAGGAGAAGATTAAATTTCTATCCCTTGAGTTCATAAGGAAAAATGAAAACAATGGAGAAACTGTAAAAGATCAGATTGATTCTGTAAAATTTTTAAATGTTTTAAATATTATCTCACTTTTAAGCCAGTCATGGGTTTTTCAAGCACTATAAATTCATTTCTTATTTTGTGTCCTTTAAAAAAAAAAAAAAACAACCAACCATAAAACAAGAACAACAACAGCAAAACCCAGAAGGTAACAGTCCAGAATGTAGGCTGTTACACACTGAGGCACAGGTTTCCTGAACAGACAGGAGAAGCTCTAACACTCATTCCCTGCGTCTTCACTGGTGTGTGTGCACAAGTAACACTCCTGGTTTCTTGTCCATTCTGGCAGACAGCTGGTGTAGGGGCGTGGAGTTGAGAGAAGCAGTGGTACTGTGCAGCATCCAAGAAATAGATTTTTGTCCTTTGTGTCCCTGAGTCTGTCACTCTGACGGGAAAAGGAGGGAGGGTGGGTTTGGCCCTGTATCCACACACAGCAGGGTTCACCCCAGTATGTGTAGTGTCTGCCTAAGGTTAATCTTAGAAAAGCTTCTTTTCCAAGTGTAGTTATTAAGAGGTAATGACTAATTAGAAGTGGGACTTAATCTGTATGTTTATTCTGTTACAGTGAAGAATGTGTTTACATATAAGGAAGAAGTATATGAAACCACTGGTAGAGTTTACATTTTTCCATTTTTTTTTCTTTAAACTTTTATATTGTGGTATTTGAAATATATTTGTTCGTTAGTAGAAATGAAATGCTGAGATTTTTACAGAAAAGGCAGTAATAACATGTCACTTGTTCTTACTCAGTGCTGCTTCTCCTAAGGGAATGAATGCTCTCCAATGCCCAAATCCTGTTGGCCACATGAATAAAAGCAAAACCTCCATCACCACAATCACTGAAAATGCCCAATTAAAAAGAAGCCATAAACAGTTTAATTAGTGTTATCAGGAATCAGTGACACTTGATACAGCAACTTATTTATCAGTTTACTCTTACCTGCAATGCTCTCTTTCGTGTTAGTGCCTTAAACCATTTTTTTTTGGTTATGTGTTAGAAATGTCAAGGCTATCTGTCTGGGTTAGTTATGGATAACTAGCATCATGTTCCACGGTCTAGAACTCTGCATCGTGAGGATGTTCCTTACACTGAAAGCTCTGAACAGTTTTGTTCAAACAAAACCAGCGTGACATGGCAGACTTTTTCAGCAAGCGTTTTGTTCCTGTTTCTCACAGATGGTCTGACTCTCGAAAAGACCAGCTCCTCAGAACATAACTAGAGCCCTATGTCTGTTCTGATGCAAGAAAAAGATCAGTTTGCATCTTGCATTAAAAAAGGAGACATATTGTCTTAAGAACTATGTACACATACACTTTAGTATGTCTGTTGCTTTTTTGGAATCCTGAAAATGTAGCTTTAATCTTGTGACACAACATTAAAAAAAAAAAAAAGTTTCTAAATGGAAAGGCCAGTAGGTTTTGGTGTGTGTTAGTTGCAGTGTAAGGGGTAGTTGGCACTGCTCGAGAAATGGCATGGCACACCAGAGGCAGCTCTGCTGCCTTGCAGTAGTCAGCCATGGCAATTCCCCTGTCCCGCTGGAGGTTGGTGTGTGTTGGGACTGGGACATACTCGGAGTATCTCTTTAAGGAGAAACTCTTTGGATTGTTGTTGCCTTTAAGTTTAACACAGTGTCTGAGAACATTCAACATAGTCTCAGGATGACTCATGGATTTTAGCTTGTTATTTCCAAACAGCTTGCTCTCTTCAAGCTCTTCTTACGTGGATTGTTTGAGAGCACATAAATACTTTATTAAAAAGAGAGAGAGACAGATTGAGACACAATAATGGGGCAATATGAGTACCTGAACTAGATACCTAAATAATACTGCTAATAATTCTGATGAATCATTTTTGAGCAACAGGAGGCACTCCCATCCCACAGGCTAAGCACATTGCCTGCACAGTTCTCGTAACCTTGAGAATGGAAAATGAGAATTAGCTGAAACCTGTAAGGCTGTGCTAACTACCAGTAGACCACTGAACAAGCCACCTACTTTGAACTGCAGTTCCACTGGTGTTTGTTCAAAATTTGTTTATCAAATCAGGCAGTTGCATTCCCCCCCCCCCACTGTATATGTACATAATTATTCAGAACTCTTCAGGTGCTCAGAACTCTTTAGGCTTAGATGTTCTGGTAGATGAGAAGAACTGAGTGCAACTGTTGGCTTTTATACTATGTTCATCTATATGTACTGTGTGTAACTACTGTGGCAGTACCAAAACAACCTGGAGACTGGTTGGAACCTCTGTATTCAGGATAGTCAGTGATTTCTTTCCTGGATGGGACAAGCCTAGTTAAATTGGGAAAATAATGTTGAGGGCAAGAATCTCTAGAAGAGAGAATGGCTTGTATTCTGCTGAGGATTGCTGTAATGATGTTCCTTGAATCACCCTAATGAAAAAAAAAAAAAAAACACAAACAGAAAATAAAAGGAGCAATACATTTTTAGATGCATGTTCTACAAAAAGCAAGAGAAGAGAAGGTTTATTCAAAAGAGTGTTAAAGCAGGGGCTGTAAAATACGAAAATGTGAAGTCAGTTGGATGGAAATTCTTAAATTTAGATGTTGTAATGTGGTACAATTTGGTATGGGTGGAAATGTTTATTTCACAAAGCTCGCATTTGATTCTCCTATTTTAATTGCTGTGGAATATTTCTATTCTGCCTTGTAGTTTGTATCCTTTGATGCACACTAAATCTAGGGGAAGCTGGTTTCCCCTCTGTGAAAAGAGGCCATTGAAAAAAATTGGTTAACACCAGCAAAGGACTTCCATCTCTTCCTTTGTTCTAATTTTTTGTTCCTCTGCTAATTTTCGTAATTTTTCTGTTTTAAATCTTCTTTCAACTGAGGAATTATATCACTTGACAGAAATAAAATTGTGTAGGTACAGGCACGTCCTAATTGTTGCTGTATGTAACCTGCTATTCCTTTGACTTTGTTGGAATTCTGAAGAATAAGTGTTAGAAATAGAACAATTAGAATTAAAAGGAAAGTATTGGTTATTAAGAGCAACCTGAAATTCTCCATTATATGAAAATGGCTTCTTTTGCATACTGGTTCAGAGGTAAAGTTCACTGTAACAACTTAAACATCTACTGTAACATTTGCAATGCAAACGAACTTAGGCTGCATAGTCGTCAATCCTCTGGCTTCCCCCATGTTGTCTTTAGTGTAGATACTTAATATTTTTTTCAAATATCTACATAGATAATATTTCTTAATGTTGTTTAACATCACTCTGCTTTTTCTTTTTTTAAAGAACTATTTTATTATAGATAATTCTTACTGTTTTATGGTAGACATGAAAATATGCAAAAATATAGTTTATCAAAATACTTCATGTTCAAGTTTTAAAATATTTTCTTCTAGAATGATGACTGCCTGAGTGCACTGGGAGCGAGAGGAGGAAGCGCTTGTCCACTCGGGCAAGAGACAGTAAGTATTATGTAATTTTTTGCAGTATCTTCTCTACCTTGTTACACTGTATCTGCACTTTTGAAAGCACATTTTTTTTTAGCATGATCCCAAGATTTTTTTTTGTACCCTAGATTTTGTAATTCTTACAAACCTTCATAACCAGCATAACCATGTTACTGCTGGTTTTATATCACTCTTGAAAAATCATTGTGTAAAATTTGGTGAATATAGATTTTTTTGCTTGCACTTGGACCCAGACAGAACTTAACACGTCTGAATGTCACACCAGAAGAAATTGCATTGCTTTGGGCATAATTGAGAGTGGTTTAAATTCTTCTTCGGTCTTGAGGTGCATTTCCTGTAACCCCTTATTTTCTGATCGTATGTCTCCAGAGAATATAATGGCAATTTCCACATTTTGTTAAATTGTCAGGCTTGCTAAACCAGTTGTATTACACTCCACATTGGTATTTTAATTTTTTATTTGTGGGAGACAGACAGTGGGACTTACTTGAACTGTTTGTTGGCAGTGCTTCCATGTTACTGAATTTTTGTAATTTTTTCCAAAACCCAAAACGTTTATACCAGAACGATCTTACAAAAGACACTGAAAAAGAAGTATTTGTTGCTCTGCCTTTCATTGTTTTTCATGCTGACAAGTAATTATGTAGTTAGTGTTACATTCCCTTTTTAAAAAAAAAAAAAAAAAAAAAAAAAAAAAAAAAAAAAAAACCAAACAAACAAAAAAACCCCAAACCCTAAGTGACCTCATGATTTTCATAGTGCTACCACTAAGGAAACCATTGTGTTTACCTGAAGTGGGCACTGTTAGAGCATCCCTTACTGGACATGGTCATGCCAGCTTCCAGTTCTGTACTGTTTCTCTGTGGTGCTCTTTAGTGTGTTTTAGTTTGGTTCTATTCTATAGTTCATATTTCAGTATTGTCAACATCACCTGTAATTACTGTGTTAGCTTTCCTAATGCAGGGAGGAGGGTTATGATAAAAGTTGATACTTCATTGTTTAGCTTCTTAGTGTAAGTTCAGGATTACTGAATGCATATTTAGATAAATTTCCTGTCTACTGAGAACTATACTGATAATAATTTTTTGATGCTCACAAATTACCACATAGAATTTACAATGGTAGAATAATTTCCATCTTTTCCCATTCATAACTGATTTAATCTGTTTAATTGGTGACATGGAAGTATGAAAATCCAAGTGACATTGGCTAAATTGTTACACACATACTTCATAGGTGATCCTACGCAAAACAGAAATACAAGGATAAACAGCACTGCACAGTTCATCAGTCTTAAGATTTAACTGCATGCATGAGTAAAAAAAACAAAGGAAGTTTTTTTTCCTCCAAATACCTACCTTCATAATAACTTTGCTGTGTCCTTCAATTCCTTAAAACTTCTATCACTCCTAATGATCCCTGTTTCTGACCTCTATACTTACCATTTCATAGAGGAATCTGAGGTGAAGATTATATGTAGGGACGCAGTGTTCTTTGTGTAAAATAGGTCACAATTTTGCTTCTCACTTATAGTGAGGGAAGTGAGCAATTCCCTTATTCTTTCAGTTCACTTCTTTTCAGTCTTTTCTGATCTGAATTCATCAGGACAGATTTTTGTTCATAGGGCATAGGAAATAAATAAGAAATTATACTTGATATTTTCATACTCAGGGTAGAAAGCAAGCTTCTGATAATGTATTCTATGTAGTCTGCATGGTGTTGACCACTGTTACTGTTTTTTTCCAGAAAAGGATAGAAGCACTGTATTTCACAAATGGATTTATTATGTGAAATAGAATATGAACATGTTTTTGGCAGATGTTTATAATATTGTATATGCAAATCCTTCTTTCTAAACAAAAAAATGAAAAAGTGCAGTGATCAAAGCAAAACTTTGCAAGACATTCCTGTACTAAATGTTTTCTTCAGTAAAACTGCTGTACTGTTGAAGTATTTGTTCAGACACATGCTTCATGAGGACACACAGAATGGGATCTGAAGGTGGTGTACAATTCTCAGAAAAGTGAATGTATGAAGTGTTTTTTTCTTTTGCTTCACAAGTAAAAACTTATAAAACTAACAGCTGCTGTTTTGAAGCTAATCTTAGTGAATTGAATGTTCTTAACCATTTCTACAATCCCACAGTCCTTTATCTTGCCTCTCCTGCTGCTTTCCCACCACCCCTGATCCCATTAGCAAAACTTGAGACAGCCTCAGCTTTTACCAAAGTGCAGCTTTGGTTTCAGCTGCTTTTCTGCAAGAGGAAGTGAATGTTGCGCTTTTTTCTCTGTGGCATAGTTGTGATAAAGCTGTGGTGCTCTTATCTCTCTTTTAGGTAGTGGCTCTTTATGACTACACAGCGAATCGATCAGATGAGCTAACCATCCATCGCAGTGACATTATCCAAGTGTTATTCAAAGATAATGATAACTGGTGGTTTGGCAGCCTAGCAAATGGACAGCAAGGCTATTTTCCAGCTAATTATGTGGCTGCTGAAAGTAAGTTTACTGCTGTCTTCCTGGTATACATGGTGTGGGTTTAACTGATGGTCCAAGATTTTACCATGCTGTACTGCATATTGTTCTGAATGTGTGAATTTATGTAGCACACAGATGGCATAACGATGACTTACTGTGCTGCAGAAATCGTATAAAGTTAGCTAACCACTTAGCAAGTTGACATACTGACTTGGGAAGGTATTGGCACTTGGTTGAACATTCCAGCTTATATAGTACTGGCTTAATTATCGGTCAACTAGATTGATTCTTCCTCTCTTCTTACGTGTAGCCACCAGCCCTACCTTGGTAATGTTTTAGGACATTAAAGCATTTAACAGACATCTAGGTTTTTCTCGGGCAATCTCTGTGAGATCTAACCAGTTACTTTTGTAAAAAAATTTGAATTTCCCCCTGCTGTAATGGCGAATGCTCAGTTCCCAAATAAGTGGATTTCAGTATCAAGTTTTAAAAGAACAGTAATTGTAAAATCTCATATCTGGGCATTGAACTTGCTGCCAGGTTCTTGACATTAAAACAGTTTTAATTAAACTAATAGAGACAAACCTAAATGAATCTGAACAAATAATATAGGAAACATCCTGCTGAGTCAACTGGTATAAAGATGCTGTGTCCTCACTGTTGTTAGTGTTCAGCTTATGGACATAGTGTGTGGTCACATGCTACAAGAAATTAATTTGATTTCCTAAACTATCAAACTATTGGTTATACTGGTGTTTAGAAATCTTTTAACCTGACATTTTCTCAAGATGTTTTCCCCCGTTTTCTAGTTCCTTCTTCTGTCTTTCAAGTAAAGTCTAGTATTTATGCCTCTTTCCTAAAAAAAACTTGGGCATAACACTGTGCTAACTTGATGGTAATTAAAGTTAGCTTAACTACTGCCCTCCCTCTTAGTCCTCCCCTTGCACATCCTGTGCATTTTCTTCTTCCTTTCTTCCTTGCAAAATAAGCCAGAGAACAGTCTATAGGAAGAATCTTCAGTAATGGCTTGTTCTTAAAACAACACAAAACAAAATTTTTCAGTCAGTTGTCCAACTGTGCAAAAAAATCCTAGTATATAATTTGTTATTTCAGTTGCTGACCATCTTATTATTGAATCAAAAGAAATGCATATGATACGTTTGTATCAGCAAATCAGCGGCATCAGATGCATTGCTGTCAGAATGGACTTTGTTCTTAATCATGCAAATGTTTGATTGTTTTTATTTTGTATAATTACCTATATAAATTACCTACATTTAAATTACATTTAAATCTAAGCTTACTAATATAAATAAAAGTTAATGGGCAAATTTTGATAAATTCTCATGCAAAGTTTGGCTTCAAACATTTTTTGCCTGTTTCAGTTCACATCCTGTTATTGGTTAGATTGTAATGTCGTGGTTGTTCAGATAAAATATATACTTTAATAATTCTTTCATGGCACTCATAATGGTGAACTATGGACTCTGTTTCCAGAAGAATATGAAGAACAACCTTCAGGATTAGTACCAGATTCTGCTCCTCTCCTACCAACAGAAGCAGAGGAAGGTTCTCCAACACTACATAAGGTAATAATTTCAGAAGGAAGGATTCTGTAAGTAGTAGTGGAGTGTGTCCTTTGTGTGCCAGGTGGACTGTATTAATTTTCAATCCTTTTTGGAAAAATTTCTTATTTGTAGATGTCATTCCAGGCAAGCAAGTAGATTTTTAGCAGATGTCTAACATTTGTCTTGTGTGGAATCAGCTGTTCCACTGTGTTGCAATTAAATATTCTGTCTACTCCTGCCCCGTCGTAATGAGTGGCAAATCTCCCATTGACTCCAAGGCTGACAGAGTTCTCTCTCATAGCTACTTGATATAAATAACAGTTGAAGAAACAACATGGATTTGTCAGAAGCTGACATACTTTCGTGCACTTGACTGTCATTCTTGGAATATGCACTGCCCACAGATTCTTCAGATTTTCTGCCATGAAATTTCCTTATCTATCAAGTTAAAAAAAAGGAAAAAGGAAAAAGCTGTGATGTTTTTCTCTTGAGAGTTTTTCAGTCCATGTAATAATATCCTAATTAAAGATATTTGTGTGATCATAAAGCCTTATTACCAGCCCAGGAGATAGGCTGCGTCTAAACATGCTCACTTGTCACTGGATGTTTGTGTCAAAGCTGCTGGTGGTTCTCTGATGTGAATTACATATATGTGAAATACACTGCTATGTGCAGAGCTGGCCAAGTAACTCTTACTTCTCCAGACAAACAGAGATTAGAAACTTTGTATATCTTATGTTCCCCTTCTGTGAAGTAAGACTGATGATTATCTTAAGACATGGGATACTTTGTAAGAAAAAATAATAAAAATTAGTTCAGTAACTGTTAGAATTTAAGAATTCTTTTTATTCCAAAACGTTGTGTCCTTCTTAGGTGTGCTTTCAACAGCTATTCATTTAGTCAAATGGTACAAACATAACTACTTTAAAAGTTACTTTTGTTCAGATTTCTTTCCAATTACTTTCCCCTGTAGTTTTCTAAAATTGAATCTAATATTTTGCATCTGATTTGCAAGGCTCAAAGTACGCTGTGTTGCTTAGTTACATTTTTTTTCTTTTTTCGGATGATTAATGTAGTCTTTGCTGCATTAATATATAATGCAATGTTGAAGGTTAAAACACTCAGAACTTCTACTAACCTTTTTTGTGTAGCTTATGTTTTTAATAGGTGAATAGAGGTAGCATTTAATAAATTATTGAGTACAGGTTACTCATTTGGCAGTCTTGTTGAAGCCAGCTGTCTTGTTGAAGCCAACTGCTATAAATCGAATTACTAAGGGTTTTGTTTCTAACAGTACTTTAAAAATGTAATTAATCACTACACCAAATAGTAATGATTAATCAGCAGTATCTTTTACCTCTTTGTAGCTGAGAAACTCATAGCCAAACCATTGGCCAAGAAAGACAAAGGTGCATTACTTCCAGATACTCCTCTAAAGGCAAAGTGGAATAGAGAAAATTACAACATTACTGGAAAGCATGAAGGTTTATTTCATTTGTTGTCTACATTGCTGGAGGCAAGGAAGGTATCCAGAGGGAATATGTTGCTATACTCAGTTCTGTTCATATCCAGATTATGAAAGGGAGGAGTGCCAAGACTTGTGCAAAGCCTTTGACACAGTCC
>NW_010115742.1:603-1110 GCF_000699245.1 Pterocles gutturalis | reverse complement strand
AATAGAGAAAAGAGGAACAAAGAGAAAAAAATTGAAAAAGGAAAGGAAAGGGAAAACAGAGGAAAAAGGAGAAGAGAGAACAGAGAAAACAAATAAAAGAAAGTGGGGAAAAAAAAAGAGGGGAAAAAAAAAGAGGGGAAAAAAAAGAGTAAAATGACAATGAAAAGAAAATGAGGAAAAAAAGGAAAAAGGGGAAAAAAGGAAAACAGAAAAAAAGAAGGAAAGAGAAAGAAAAAAGAAAAAAGAGGAAAAGAAAATAGGGAAAGGGGAAAAAACGGAATGAGAAACGGAAAAAAAGGATGTGAAAAGGAAAATAGAAATGAAAAAAAGAAAAGAACTGGAAAGGAAAAAAGAAAGAAAAAGGAAAAAAGAGAAGGAGAAAAGTAGAAAAAAAAAAAGAAAATAGAAAGGGGAAGCAAGAAAGAGGACGTCTCCTGGGGAAAAGCTGGTGACAACGGCCAGGATCCCTGTCCCCAAATCAGGGAAAACCGGTGACAACAGCCGAGA
>NW_010115742.1:0-498 GCF_000699245.1 Pterocles gutturalis | reverse complement strand
ACAACAACCGGGATCCCTGTCCCCAAATCAGGGAAAAGCCGGGGACAATGGCCAGGATCCCTGTCCCCAAATCAGGGAAAAGCTGGTGACAACAGCCGGGATCCCTGTCCCCAAATCAGGGAAAAGCCGGGGACAACGGCCACGGTCCCTGTCCCCATGTACCCTGTCCCCAAATCAGGGACAGCCGGTGACAACGGCCAGGATCCCCGTCCCCAAATCAGGGAAAAGCCGGTGACAATGGCAACGATCCCTGTCCCCAAATCAGGAAAAGCTGGTGACAACGGCCACGGTCCCTGTCCCCAAATCAGGGAAAGCCGGTGACAACAGGGACAAGAGCCGGGATCCCTGCCCCCAAATCAGGGAAAAGCTGGTGACAACAGCCGGGATCCCTGTCCCCAAATCAGGGAAAAGCCGGTGACAACGGCCGGGATCCCTGTCCCCACGTCCCCTGTTCCCAAACCAAGAAAAGCCGGTGACAACAGCCGGGATCCCCGTCCC
>NW_010115741.1:0-212 GCF_000699245.1 Pterocles gutturalis | reverse complement strand
TGAATTTTAAATTTCCAGAATTTATCCCTGTCCCCATCCCTGTGGGAACAGCTCCCATTTATTTCCCAGGATAGGAACCCCCTTGGGAAGGTGACCCCTTGGGATGGGGACCCCCCTGGGGACAGGGACCCCCTTGGGTGCCACATCCCAGCAGGACACAGCAACACCCCGAAAGCAAACGTCCCAGGGAGGCTTATCGTGTGGGACCCTGC
>NW_010115740.1:0-1597 GCF_000699245.1 Pterocles gutturalis | reverse complement strand
GGGGGGCAGCCCCTCGCCCCCAGCCTGGCACCCGCTCCCCTTGCACGCCCGCAGCGCGTGTGAGCACAGACGGGGCCGTACGTGTGCGGGTGCACGTGGATGTGCTCACACGTGTGCAGGGGTTTGCAGGGGTGTGCAGGGACCCGCGGGATACGTGCAGGGCACGCTCAGGCACAAGCGTGCAAACACGTGCATGCACGCTCCAGCGCGTGTGTGCACTCACCATGCATGTGCAGGCAAGCACAGAAGCACACACAAATGTGCAAACACGTGCATGCACGCTCCAGCGCATGTGTGCACTCACCATGCATGTGCAGGTAAGCACAGAAGCACACACAAATGTGCAAACACGTGCATGCACGCTCCAGTGCGTGTGTGCACTCACCACACACACGCGGGTGCACACAGAAGCACACACAAGCATGCACGCACGTGCACACAGGCTCCAGTGCATGCACACACTCGCTACGCACACGCGGGTGAGCACAGAAGCATGCACGCACATGCATGCACGCTCCAGTGCATGCATGCACACGCAGGTGAGCGCAGAAGCACACGCAAGCATGCAAACTTTGCACGCTCCAGTGCACGTATGCACACACCATGCACGTGTGGGTGAGCACAGAAGCATGCACACACATGCGCATGCGCTCCAGTTCATGCATGCACCCACTATGCACATGCAAGCGAGCACAGAAGCACACACAAGCGTGCACACACGTGGCCTGATGTGCGTGAGTGCACTCACTACACACGCGGGTGAACACAGAAGCACACGCAAGCAGGCAAACATGTGCACGCATGCTCCAGTGCATGCATGCACACACCATGCATGCGTAGGTGACCACAGAAGCATGCACACATCTGCATGCACACTCCAGGGCATGCATACGCTCACCATGCACGCATGGGTGAGCACAGAAGCACATACAAGTGTGAACACACGCTCCAGTGCACGCATGCACTCACCATGCACATGCAGGCGTGCAGAGTAGCGTGCACACACGCTCCAGTGCATGCAAGCACTCACCACGCACGTGCAGGCATGCAGAGTAGCGTGCACACACGTTCCAGTGCATGCAAGCACTCACCACGCACATGCAGGCGTGCAGAGTAGCGTGCACACATGTGCACACACGCTCCAGTGCATGCATGCACTCACCATGCACACATGGATGAGCACAGAAGCAAACAAGCATGCACACACGTGCTCTGATGCGCACGCATGCACTCACTGCACGTGCAGGTGAGCACGGATGCACCCACAAGCCTGCACACATGCTCCAGCGCATGCAAGCACTCAGCATGCACATGCAGGTGTGCAGAGTAGCATGCACATCTGTGCACACACGCTCCAGTGCACGCATGCACTCGCCACGCACATGCAGGTGAACACAGAAGCACATGCAAGCCTGCACACACGTGTGCTCCGATGCACACACCCCCCCACCCCGTGCACGCCCAAGGTGACACCCCACGAGGCTGCAGGCCCCGTGCACCCCCGCGGAAGGGGTGCTGTCCCCCCCCCAGCCCCACGCACCTTGCCAGTTGTAGGCGCCGGGCGCCCCGAAGTAGATGATGTTGTTGGTGAAGCCGG
>NW_010115739.1:4997-5513 GCF_000699245.1 Pterocles gutturalis | reverse complement strand
GGGGGGCACCTTGGAAACCCACTGGGGGGGGCTTGGTCCTGCCCCGGGAGGGACAAGCTGTGGGTGTCCTCCCCTTGGAGGGACAAGCTCTGTGTCACCAGGAGAGAGGGGGAAAAGGGGAAAATACAGCTTCAAACGCACTTGGAAACCCATCGTTTGTCTCGGATGGATGGAAAAATCCTTCTGGTGCCACTTCTGGAGCCCCCGACGCACCCAAGAGAAATAAAACCAGGGGCCATGGCAATAGTTTTGCAGGGAGTTACCATCCGGCGATGGGTCTGGCCCCGCTCACCCCCCAGCACCGCGGGGGCTTTGGCCGGCAAAGCTCGCTCTGTGGCCAGCTGATGGGAGAGCGTCTCCAAGGGCTCGCACCCATTTTCTCATCTTGCAAAACCTTCCCCCTCCCTCTGCTCGCTGTGTTGCACCTTTTAAAGTCAAATATAACTTGTAGATCAAGACACAGGGCTTGAAAAACTTCCGAATTTTTTTTTTTCCCCCCTGCCCTGCTGCAAGTTG
>NW_010115739.1:4740-4952 GCF_000699245.1 Pterocles gutturalis | reverse complement strand
AAACTTTTCCTAATTTAAACCCCTTCTGGCAGTCGCACAGGCAAGTCTCAGTGATAAAGCATGTTGCCGGTAATCAGCCTGCCCGTGGCAAAAACACGTTTGCGAGTGGAACGGGATCAGGGAAAAGGAAGAATTAAGAGGCAGGAGGAGAGCTGGTCCCTTCGGAGGTCGGCGAGGCGATGCTGCGGAGGAAAACGCACCGCTGGTTTATT
>NW_010115739.1:3203-4007 GCF_000699245.1 Pterocles gutturalis | reverse complement strand
TGGGGCTGGCGGGGAGCTGCAGACCCCCGGGAGGAGGAGGATGACCCCAGTGTGATGGGTACGTGCTCTGTGCATGTTGTCTGAGCTCTTTGGAGGCTCGGGGTGATGCCATCCCTGGGGGTGTTTTTGCTCGGGCACCAGTGCTCCCATTTAAACAAACTGGGGGCTGCGGGGGGCTGTGGCCGGGACAGACTGGGATGAGCTGGGATGCCCGAAGCGAGCGGTGTTGAAACAACTTATTTCAACACACCTTTGCCAGGTCGCTGGCGGAGCTGGTTTATCTAGTGGGATTTAACTGCGCCGGGGCTAATAAAGGCATAAAACACCAGCGGTGCCGGCCGGGGCAGCGAGTGCTTCCTGCACTCGGGCAGAGCTGTGTTGGGGACCAGCTGACCCCCAAACCCTCTGGCCCTTTGCTTGCTTCTGCCAAGTCTTGGTTTATTCCACAAACTGTAGATTTTAGGCGAGGGATTTTCTTTTTTGCCTGCTTATTGTGACTCTGCGAGCTGGGGGCTGTTTTATTTGTTTGCCGGTAGCGAGATCTGGATGGGGATCACTGGGGAGAAGCTGTCGTGGGCTTGGGAAGAGATGTCTTCAGCCTTAGGGGTGGTGGAGGAAGGCTCAAGGTAGGTTGCTTAGTGCAAAATATAGGACTTGTGCTCGTGAACGAAGGATGTGCCGGGATCTGCCCAGGAGCATCCTTTCCGGGTGGCCCCTTGGGTTTGGTTCTCCGCAGCCGCCCCTTAGTGGGTTTGCCCAGTGACTTTCAGACGGTGCTTTTTGGCCTTGGGGGGGGGCGTGGCC
>NW_010115739.1:0-3169 GCF_000699245.1 Pterocles gutturalis | reverse complement strand
GATCATGGCACATCGTGAGCTGGGATCATGGCACATCGTGTGCTGGGATCATGGCACATCGGTTGGGTGACCACCATGGGATGGGGTTCCTGGTACCAACGACCCCACTTTGGCCATGCAGTCCTGGGTGATGCTGGGAGGATGCTCCTGGGTGCAGGACTGTCCCCAAACCCTATGGGGACATGGGGCTTTGGTGGCACCCAGGCTCTTGGCTTGCTCGATGGCATTGCTCTGAGCTCCCAGGGGATGGAGGTGTCTGGCTGGGGTGGCAGGGGACGGGGGTGGCGAGGGACATCTTACTGCCCCCCTAGGGTGGGGGCGAGGTGGCCCACTGCAGCACTGGCAGAAGGTTTTGGGGCTCTTTGGGGCTCAGGGTGGTCGCAGGGGTGTTGGAGGAGCCGCTCCTGGGCAGGGGGGATGATTTATGGCAAGAAAGACCTGACAGAGATGGGAGTTTCTTATTCAGCGTTGGGAGTTTTCAGTTCCACTGGACCTGGGTTTGGGCAGAGACCTGTATTGAGGAGGGAAAAACCCTCTCCCATGGCTTGGGGCTGCCCATATGGTGTCGTGTCCCCTCTGGGTGCCACTTGCCAGGCTGAGTCCTGCTGCACAGCCCCGGGAGCCCTTTTGCAAGGGCTGTGCTGGCTTTTGGACACCCCAAAACTCGTTGCTCCTGAGCACAGTGTGGAAGCAGCGCCTTGAAAAAAACCAAACCACCCTTTAACAACTCAAGGGCGTTTTTTTTTTTCCCTTGGGACATCTCCCCCCTTGTCCCAAAAGGAGCTCCATGCACCCAGGGCAAGCGCTGCCGAGCATCCTGTGGCCCCGCATCCCTGCCCTGGCTCCCAGCTGGGAGGCACAGGAGGCAGTGAGATGCTTTGTGCCACCGCACGGGTGTCCCGGCGGGTGGCTGTCACCCAGCAGGCTGGGTCCTTCCTCCAGAGTGCAAAGTCCCCCAGCAGATCCCTGCTGGATGCAGCCAGACCTGGTGGCGGAGGGAAATTCCCTGGAGCACGGGGTGACTCAGGTCTGGGATACAAATACGGCATCATTTGGCTTATTAAAAAATGGAGAGAAAATAAAGGGGAGGTGAAGGGGAAAGTGTCCCATAACTTTTGTGGCAGGAAATGTGGATGTTGAAAATGTGCTGTGCCAGGCATGGCTGCAAACCCCCTGATTTTGCTGAGATGGATTCAGGTGGGGGTGCTTTTAGCAAGTGCCGTCTCCAGCTTTGCTCTTCTCTGGGGTTGTTCTCAAAGTATTTCTGTTTTCTCTTTTTCCTCCCCAACCTGCTTTCCCCCTCCCCATCTCCTGCTCAGCCCCGCGCTGGGCTCCGGCTCTGCCGGGAGCGAGGTTTGGGGGAGTCAGGCTGCGGCCGCTCCGCCTGGCACAGATGTTCACCATTAATAAATTAAAACCTCAAAATCGACGGGATTTCTCATTTGGAAAACAAAAGGGGCGTTTGTCCCCTGCTGTGCGGGTAAATCTGGGGCTGGGGGGAGGAGGAGGAGGGTGCTGCTGTGCGTCCCATCGCTCCCAATTTGTCTCAGCCTCTCTGCGCCTGTGGACTGGGACACTCCTGCCTTGCTCGTGCCCCCCCAGTGCCCCCCGTTCCCATCCCTCTCACCCCCCTGGCACTGGGGGCGGTGGGTTTGTAGGGTGCTGGTGCTTTGGGTGCAGGGTCCCCTCTGTCCTCGGTCACCTTCTGGGACAGGGTCAAGGTCAGGCACTCAGGTCAACATCAGCACCTGCAAAACTCCAGCAGATCCTGCAGCACATCAACGTTTGGATGATTTTTAATATTATTTTTTTGCACATCGTGCCCGGCTGATGGAGCCCTGGGGATTGCTCAGGAGGGTTGGGGGGCATGTAAGGGGGGAAGGGAGAAGGTCCCTGATTTGATTTGTGCTGGGGGCGGGGAGACCTGGATGAGGTTTTTCTCGCTTTCTGCTCCTTTCTACACCGGGTTTCTGGCTGGGGCAGGGACGTGGGGGCTGCAGAGCAGCATCACTGCTGTGTCTGGGATGGGGGGGCGAGTGCAAGCCCCCAGGTGTCCCCCAGGGGTTTGTCCAGCCTGTGGAGGCATCTCTGCAGTCTCGTGGAGAATCTCCCTAAATTTGGGGTTTGTTGTGTATTTTGGGGAGGGGAGATGCCCCGTCAATGCGCTCCCGAGAAAAACAGGTGAAGGAAAATGTCCTAAAATCCGTCCCCGTGAGGGGTGGGTGCGAGCGGGATGGAGGTACCCCTGGGAGGGATTTCTGCTGGACCTGTGCTCCGAAGATGCGAAACAAGCTTTGTTTCATCCCTCTTTTGCCGTAGCGACAGGAGCAAGATTTGTGCTGAAATTTGGGTCTGAGTTTCCCCGGTTCCTCTGCTCACCCTGGCACCAGTGTCCGGTGCTGCCGGGACCAGCCCAGGATGGTCCCTGGGGGGCCCTGAAGGATGCTCGGGACCCTCCGGATGCGGCAGGCAGGTCGGGGTCAGCTCGGCTCTATTTGGGTTATTCCTGCTTCTCCTTCTAAACCAGGTTTTTATTTATACCCGGCGAGGCAGAGCCTGCTTTTTAAGTCTTTCCCTTGATGCTGGCAGGCTCGAGCCCTGGACAAATGTCGTTTTCCCTGGAAAGTGGAGCCACAGCTCTGAATCTGGGTCAGACTTCGGGACTGTTGGAGCGGCCCCGTCCGTGCATCCAGAGCTGCCGTGTTCCCGCACCGTGCAGGTATCGCACCGGTGCCGACACCGGCATTGCCTGGGTGAGAGCTGAGCAGCACCAGTGCCGGAGCGATTTCTGCGGGGTTATAGAGCTGGTGGGTTTAAAACACTCCCTGATGGAAAGGCCAGTCCGTTTGAAACGCACGGAGAGGGGCTCCGTTGGGGATGGATGGTGGCTTTGGGGACAGTCGGTGCCATCTGGTCACCCAGTGTACCGGAGCAGCGGGTGCTGGCAGCAGGGAGCATCGGCCCCGCTGAATTTCCAGCTGTAGATTTGGGGTGCTGCAGGAGGGGATGGTGGCCGTGCCCATCCGTCTTGGACAGGGACAGACCCCTCAGAGGGGACACGCATCTCCTTTTGTTGCAGGATTGGTCCTTTCGGACTGGAGCAGAGAACTCCGCTGGTCCTCGCTGTTGGAAATAAAAATGCTCTGGGGCTGGGGACGAGCTGGGTTTA
>NW_010115738.1:86833-88588 GCF_000699245.1 Pterocles gutturalis | reverse complement strand
TATTTTGGATTAGGAGAAATAATTACTATATTATAAATAAATATATATTACTATCTATTAATATATGCTTCAGTCCAGCATTTGCCTTTTTGACAATACCACACTGCTGACTCAAGATCAGACTGTGATCCATTGCAGTTCCTAGATAATCTTTTGCCATGTTGTTGTTTCTCTAAGCATTTACTTTTACATCACATATGGCGGCTTTTACTTTTTTTTTTATAGAAACTTTAGATCTATCCTTACTGAATTGCTATCAAGCGCCAAACTGCTTGCTGCCCCCCAGCTACATATCCTATGCAAATTTAATAACCTTGAACCCTCATCATTCATCAAGGCATCAGAGAAAATATTAAAACTTGTCAACCTCAGGGCAGATTTGAAGCATCCCTCCGCTTTGATTGTGAAATGCTGATAAATAGTCTATACACAGCTTCCCACCTAATTATCTATCCACCTAATGAAATTATAATCTAACCCTGTATTTCCTAGTTTGCCTACAGGAATTTCATACGAACCAATGTGAGGTGCTTTACTGGATTAAATACAGAAGACATAATCTACTTCTTTCCAACCCACAAGTCCTGTTACCCTAGCATAACAAAGTTAGATTGATATGACAAACTCTTGCAAAGTCCATGCTTCTTGAGACTTTCCTTTTTGTTTCTCTAGGTAATTACCAGTAGTTTAATTAGTTGCTACAGTTTTCCCTCAGGAATTCAAGTCAAACCTATCGGTCTATAAATCTCAGGTTCCCTTTTATCCTCTTTTTAGACACAGAATTTATGTTTTCACTTTTTTTCAAAATTTTCCTTCCTCATATTCTTAGAAGGGACCATTAATGTTCTGGATTTTCTTCAGCCATTCCCACAGGAAAAATTTCACCAGGCCCAGCTGATGTAAAAACACGCCTTTATCCTTTCCCCGCTATAGCTGGTATTTTAAATTGTTTCAGTGGTTTTAGGTCTGCTAACCATCTGAGCAGGTTTGACCTTTTAAATTAAGACTGAAACAAAACAAATAAACACTTTTGCCTTCTTGGAGCTGTTTAATGATATATTTTTCCCCTCCCATGAGAAGCCAGCCAACAGCTTCCTTGATCTTTCATGTTACTCTTTGTATTACTTCCTTATGGAAAGCTTTCTGAATATTCTTTGGTAGACCTTATATTAAAAGCATTTTATTTCATGTCTTGCACTTTCTGATTTTGTCCTTGTGTGCTTTCTGTTTTCCTACCTGTTCCTAGTCATACAACCTGTTTAAATTTTTTACGTACTTCTTTCTTACTTTTCAGGTCATAAAAAAGGTAATTGTTCAAGCAAGTTGGCCTTTCCTTACCCTTCCTAGTCCTCCTTTACATTGAGATAATTTACCATTGTGCCTTTAGTATGATTTCTTTACTGAATTGTCAGCTCCCTTTTACAGCTTAGAACTGATTTCTTATCAGTTACCCAAGTTTGCTTATTTCTGCTTTCCAGAAGTCACTGTTTCCTCTTGCTTCACTTGCAGAAATATGTTTTGCTTGATTGTGTTTGCTTTTGTCTAGGGGACTTACTCCGAAAAATTGCATCTCTAAAAGAATTAAACTTTTTCATTTCAGGAGTTGCCCACTGGCCATCCACATGAAAGAATTTAAATACTGGTTGTTTTTGGTAACATAGTGAAGGAGAACACGTTTGAATTACTCAGATAACATTTTTACGATCACAAAATATTTGCAAATGTTATGAGGGCAACTTATTTCTGCCATGTGTC
>NW_010115738.1:50441-86802 GCF_000699245.1 Pterocles gutturalis | reverse complement strand
AGCAGGAATATTCTGCATGGGTTAAATGTTTTAAATGCAGTTTTGCATAGTTATATGTCACAGTCTGAAAATACAGACTGAACTGTTTGTTCTCTGTTGACTGAAATTATGTAGGAGATCTTTTGCTAATAATTAATGTCACATCCCACTGGGACAAACACTATTTGCATGGCTTATAATAAAAACAATTCAAAAACACTAATGTGCTTCCCTAAAGAGTGAAAGCTTGTGATACATATTATGCATCATTACACTGGTGAGAACCACAGCAGTATATAAAAGCAATTATTGTATTGTACCTTTATTCCTAAATTTATTTCCTCTTTGACTTATTTAACTCACCAATTACCGGTTGTTTTCACTCCTCTGGTAGGAGATCTGGTGAATTACTAGCTCAGAACAGTGCTACTATTTGTCAGACACATTTTTTTCCATCTCCAAATTTGAAACACTTTCCTGAATATCTTTAGGTAATTACTTCTGGCCCAGAAAAAGCTTCCTGTTGGTGTAAAGGATTTAAAAATATGATAACTGTAGATCCTTGAAAATACAACATTTGGTAGGTTCTATCAGTATACATTTGTGTAAAAAATCTGCAATGACCAGGAACTCACACAAAATATCGTGGTCATGGGGTTGGGCTGCCCTTTGGACCTTCAACGCTTGTAGATGTAAAGCTTTCATTGACTTAATAGCCCACTATACACACTTGTAGCCCCCCCACTGCTCCTTTCACGCCTACGCACTGCAGTGTCTAGCCACAGTTCATGATATAACCATCCCAATTCCATCTTCATTTATACAGAGACTTGGCAGGCAGTTTCCCATGGTCCTGAATACACCCAGCCAAAGCACATACACTCTAATCTACACTGTTACTCCTTTATGCCAGGCCTGCCCATCAAAGCATGTAATAAATTATAGGTTCTCCTACAGAATACGCATTTTCAGACTCTGTTAGGGATCTCTGGAGAAACTCCCACTTTACTAGCTGCTATTCTCCACCTCCACCTGCTCACCAGGGCCCAAGCAAGCACCCAGAGGTGTGGTAGTCCCTCACACAAAAAAGCTCTCTGGATAAAATAAGGAAATAAATTTTACATTCATTTTACTTTGAAGGGAAAAGTAAGTAGAAAACAGTCTTGTCAAGCTTTCTTTATATAAAATAATGCTGTAGAACATGCCCCACGCCAATTTTTCATTTGCAGATTATATTTAATATTAAGCACTGCCTTTAGATTGGTGGCCTAAAAGACAATCTTTTTTAATATAACCATTTCAGGTGTGTATAAGAGACTTATCATGGTCATTACTTTTCATTACATACATGAGCATTTTCATTGGCATAAAAGAAAAAAACGACAGACATGAGTACAAAACATACTACTGCTATTTGATATTTCTTAATGGAAACAACGCCAAGCTTAACCAGCCCATTTTATTGCTCACTTAGTCTGAACAAGTGAGTCACCGTACTTTTAAACTTACTCTTTATCTCTTCACTTATGTCTTTTAAGTATCAGTGGAATAGATTTTCTATCATGCTAGTGATTGTCACCCAAATTAATGTAAGAGCTTTTAGGAAAAAAAAAAAAAAAAAAGAGTTGTATGAATGATTTAATTTTTGAGAAATATAGGGATAAAATGGAGTTAACTGAGACTTGGTTATCCATCTATGATTTTCTGCCCTTAGTCAAGGCCTCCATTCAGAGATATATTATCCTTATCAGAATTTTCCCTTTTCTTCTCCCTAATGATGGTTTTAAGAGCACATACTGCGTTCTGGTTTTCTACTACTTCCCACTGAATTACAGTTGGCCATTCTTCTCCAAATCTATTTTAATATTAATTATTAATATTATTAAGAATATTAATAGTTTACTGTGAAAAGGAGATGTCTTTTAATTTTGTCATTATATTTTAATTTTATTTTATTTTCATAGTCCGCCCTTGACTTTGCAACATTTACTTTACTCCCTCTGTTACAGCTTAGTGACCTTAATATCGTTGTCAAGGTTGAGATGCAACTTCTATTCTAAACTCACTTTCACAAGTTTATAACTTTTCCCAGATATTCTCCTTCAGGCTGAGGGCTTTTATGCTTATGCTTTGTTAGAAGTGGATTTTTGTTTGAAGCTTCATAAGCATCATCCATTTGTTTTGAGTTATCTAGCATGAAAAAAAAAGAGCAGTTTTGCAGCAATCAAGACAGTTTTCAGATGCTTTTTTTGGACTCTGATAATTGAAAATCAGCTTTGTTTCAGCACTTCAAAATCAGCTTTGATTGTGGAATGGTGGCTTTGCTATCCCTTTGAAATGGTTTTGAAATAATAAAGTTTTGCACGTGACATTATTATTAAATAACTTACTGAAGTAGTAGTGATGAGGACAGTTGATCTCAGAATAACTCTGATCTACTTAATATTATTTTTTAAAGCTGTTTATTTTCTGTAAGAAAATTACATTTAGTTATATTTTAAATCTTTTTAATGCCATTTTCCTCCCACTTTTCAAGGAGTATAGCCTAACCACATGCATTACAGAGTGCTCAATCAATTTAAGTTCTATATAGTATATGGAAATAATGCAAAATGTACAATGAAAAACAAACATTTCTCCTGTACTGGTGAAACGATAAGCAGTCACTTTGCTTCATTCCACAATAAGGCATCCGAAAGAGCTTTTGTTTAAAGATCCAGTAAGAAATCCTATATAGCTGTAAGCCCAGTAGGAACACTGGGAAACTGTAGACAGCTTCTTCAGGGAAGTGTTAATGCACCCTATTCCTAGCTTTTCTATGGCCCCTCCCTATGGTAATGCTTGTACCACACATTTTGTGCCATTCCTTTTTTCATCAGAAAGAGATTCACAATCTCGTTAAATAATCATTTTATGCCCCTCACATGGAAAATGCTGTTGTAGCCTTGAAAGAATGAACCAAGAGGTTGGCTGACCAACAGAGATTTTATGTATTTCAGAGTCAAGGTAAAGCTGAGAAAGAAACTCCTCGGGCATTTCATTGACCAGATAATGGAGAAATAGAAAAACTTGCAAACATTTTTAATTGGTGTACTCCTTTTAAAACAAACAAACAAACAAACAAACAAACAAACAAACGAACTGTCATTGCTTATAAGTTCCAAACTGACACAAATTGCTGCTTTCCGTATTTGTACTTAACTCTCTATTGCATTTTTTCACTCTGACATCCAATAATTTGAAGACTACAAGTGCCACAAAAGCTGTAGAAAGCAATGCTTTTTTTTGGGATCTATGTGAGCTGCTCACCTTATGAGCATTGTGATTTACTTTTGGGTTGAGCTATGGGCCAGAATGATACTAGACATTTTTTCCTTCAGCATTCAGAACTTTGAATTTTTTCCCTGGCTAAGCTACAAATGCCAGTCAACAGATTCATGCTAATCTAAGATCTTATTGTTCTGGTCCTATCTTTTTACTCCATCGTTCCCATTGATTAAGCTGTTCTTGCATTTTACAATAATGCAATAACGCAATCCAAAGTGCCTCGGGAGGCCTTCATATGAAACTTCATATGAAAGGCAATAAATAAGCTTACTTTGATTCATATTTATTTTCCTTTACATTTATAAGTGATTTTCTGCATTCAGCCCGTGTTCCTCTTTCTTGTTCAAATACAGAAAGCTTTTAGGAGATTGCTCAAATAAGCCTCTTACATAATTAGAATCCTGCCCTCGGTGGCTGCCATTCTCAAGCAGCGGATCATCTGGTGATTGCATTATTGTTCCCCCTCCAGTGACTCAGTGATAGATCTGCTTATTCATACCAAATCTTCCATTAACCCTTAGTTCTGCTAATTTACAAATTTATGTGTATCCATCTTATCGATTACAAAACTGCAGTCAGTATACAAACTGTGTAAGCAGGAAAACCCAGGCACCTCTTGTGGTCCAGGACAGACTGTTATAACCAGGGCTTTTTAATCCATTAGCTGAAGGAAACACAGGTTGGTTTAAAATGGCTACACTTTTCCATCATGTGCAAAGCATTTCCCCCTCTAATCAAAGGGAGAATAATCTTGCCCTGTATGGAAGTGGAATACAAAGTCAGAAAATGAGCACTGAAATAACTGGAGATTCCTATAAACTGTCTATTTCTCCTTCCCTCCTATTGTTGTACTGCATGCATTTCCTGACGAGCCACATGATAAAATATTGTCCCCTGACTGTCAGACATCTTTCTAGACACTTTGTTGAAGAGGAGTAGAAAGAAAAAAGTAGTTCCAAGTCCTCTCCAGTCATAAACTTCCTTTATATTTAAGGCTTGACAGAATTATGAGTTCATCTAATATAATCTCCTGAGCATCATAAGCCATTAAATATCACCCAGATAATGCTACATGGAGCCCAATTATTTTAATTAGACAAGAGCACTTCAGTCGTCAGGAGACTAAACTGTAGTGTGCCACAGGCACAGACTAAAATAGGCTAAGAACTCATCAAAGCCTGAGGCTCTTGCAATAACAAGGAATTTCTAGGTGAGAAATGCCCTCAAAATTCCTGGAAATGGTACGTCGCTCATCCACCAACTTTGGCACAGAATGTCAGGTCTCTGCCAATGAGACCAGAGTGAAAATTTTGACTTCTTGAAATTTGGTGATCAGTTTAATCCTGACCTGCGCATCAGAGTATGATACATTCAATGGGTACCTAAGAAAAGGAATCACAGTCAACCAGAAAAGGTACTTTTTTTGGAGCTGTTCTTCCAAGTCTATGTGCTAAAATCAAATCACAATAAGCTGTGGATTTTCTGAATTGCGCACATTTTTGCATTTCATGTACTGTAAAATGCTGTTCTTCTCTTTACACAGGTGAAGAAATTTGAAGCCTAGGTAGCTTCAGCTCTGGAATCTGAATACTGAATGAGAGCCACAGTTGAGTGCTTGGTATATTTAATCTGAAAATCCCCAGCACCTTCCAGGGGACTGTTTCATCTAGCAGTTTACAAGGACTAGGATTTAGTTGACATATCCTAAAATCAACTACCAATGTGGTTTTAAAACTGACTCCTATTTTATCTCAGCCTTCAATTTAAAATGGGTCTCACATACTTGCAATTTTCGTTCATTCCTATTTCAGACAAACTGGTAAAATTGGGACCATTTACCTTCTGCAAAACATTGTCTCACAAATCTCAGGCTGAGCTGGTTTATATTCATACAGACTAGTTTTATCCTCTCTAGTTCCTAGGTCTGTGTGTCCAGTTTTGACTTTATAAGCAAGAACTTGATTGTATGCAAGTTTTCTCTAATACAATTTCCTTGACTCAAATACAGCATTATTCTGCTATTTATGTTCTCATGCTCAATTACAGAAACCAGCAGCCTCCATCCCTTTATCAGGTATCTACCTCTTTTCTTTACCTCCTTGCTCCTTCTTTCTGAGACCACATGACAGATTTTAAATGGTGAACTACTAGGTAAGCCACAGAATAATAAATCAAGGCAAAACATCACACATTTAATACAAAATGTCCAATATGCATGTACAACAGCCATTTTCCAGATGCCTGCATGACGCAGAAATCAGGGAAAATCTAAACATAAATTAAAAGATACAGAATTTGACCACATAATATGGGACATCCCATAATATTGTGGACATCTAGCATACAAAGCTAACGAAGTTTCAATTCTAGCTCAGTTAGACCTGAAGAGACTCACATGTTGTTTTCTCCCATTATTTTTTACCAGCTAGTTCTCTGTGATTTGGGAGGTATCTATTGAACCAAGTGCAAATAATTGATTTGCTCTCCTTATAAAAAGTATTTGTTTTGCTTTTGCTAGTCCTATGAACTAATGTGATCCATGTTATTAATAATGGAAGCATTCTGCAGATTGCTTTATCCACTCACTTCTGACAGGTGAGTTTCATATCAGTCACCAGATCCAGGAATTGCGGCACTGCAAGATATAGGCAATGGAAATAATGCACCTTGACAGCTATATATAGCTTGTTAATTGTACTGTGCTCTTCCCAGGTAAACGTTTTATTAATTAAAACACCAGCATTCTACCATATCTTTAAAAGCCCCATGTTTTTACAGTTCACTTTAAACCACATAGAACACTACCAGAAAAATAAAAAAACAAACTACAAATCCAAAAAGAATTTTGGTCAGCCTGAGAAAGCCTGTCATACTTTAGCAGTGAAACAACTTGCTTAGCTGCTGAAGCATAATGTGTCAACAAGATGGAATTCCACTTTCTAAAGGCTAGAGTGCCCACTCAATAGAAGAAAGCAATACATGATTATTGCTCAGAGCTTGTGCCTGAATGCTAGCAACTCAGCATTTAGCAATAATAGAAAATGTCTGTCTCATTTTCATTCCCCTTGAAAAAATTTCCTATGCAATATTATGAAACACTCCTGCTGCGAGTTGGTTTCTTAATCTCAGCAATATCTTCAGCTATTACCTTATCCATAGTAATACCTTTCTGGTGAATTTTCTTAAAAGCACAAATTTAATGACATATGGAACAAGGACAGATAACTGAAATGTAATAACAAAGAGTAACCCTTCAATTTTACTATGGGTACTAGATAGCAGCTATCTCCTATTTCCATTTTAGTGTTTTGCAAATGACATAAAGGTCTCAAGGTTTTTTCTTTTCTGAATTGTTCCTCTGTTTTTGAAAACCTTGGAGCCTCTTATTTCTACTCCAGCTTCAACTTTCATTCCCATCTCAAAACTGAGACAAAAATTCAGATCATTGTGTACGCAGCCCTTCTTCACCCATGACCTTTTATTCAGCTGGTTATAAAATTAAAAGGATTTTTTTCAGTGCAAATACCTTCAAAAATTGTCTTGAATTACCACTGCTCATCTTGACCATCTTTGTATTTTGAAGCATTTTAAAAGATGCCTATTTTGTCTTTACCTACGTTCAAGATTTTCCTGGCACTGCTAATGACGAAGCAAAGCTCATGTCTTGAACCAAACATTTATACCTACATCTCGGTTTGAAAATAAAGTCTTTTAGTTTAGTCAGACTTTCCAACATTTTGATCAGGCAATGTATAGGGAACAATGTGCCAAAACCAGACACAAGTAGGATATAAATTGCACGAAGGACGTACATGCTGATCACGACAATACATTGCATTAGAGCTGAACTTTACAACACAAGACTTACAACTGCCAGATGGGGAAACTGCTTTTCACTTCTAGTCTGGGCTACTCTTACAAAGTGTTATGCACTTTCATATGTGTGAAATGGTTCAGAACCAGTATTTGTGAGCTAGTTCAGGTCCCAGAGGGAGTACAGGTGTACTCACATAGCACTCCAACTGAGATATAAACCCCTAAAATAAACAACCCCACTCCAGAAGTTCAGAAGGACACACTCAACTAACAAAATCATCATTTGAAATATCAAAATTAAGCGAATAGGAACTTGTTCTTGGAACTTTTAAAATTCATATTTCTCTCCTCAAAACAAAGTATTTTTCCTAATTATTCAGGGTTCACCTACGTGCATATTATCGTGCTTAAAGACATCACTGAAGATAAAACATGCGTGCTAGGAAATGAATGAACAGGAGATAACGAAGCATGAAAAAGCACTTTGCAAACAACAGGAATGTGTATTGCACTTCTCATGTAACTATTTTAGAGTGTCCTCTATTCTGTAAAGCTTTCTGAAAAGGTAAACAATTATTAATTCTACAAATATGCTGCAATTGCTTTTGACACGTACTTCCTTAGCCATGGAAGAAGAATGCAAGAAGAAATCAATGGGAAAAAATGCTGGGAAGAGTGAAATTGCCTTAGGGATTTTGTTCTATGTAATACAATGGCCTAGGAATTCTATTTCATAAGGAAGACACAGTATTTATTTACATCTATTGTTTTCTTTTCCGGGACCTCTTGTATTTCACAGCCTTAAAAGTTCACCTGTCCTAGAAGGGAATACATCTTTTGTGAAATCTTGATGTTCTTCAATGGTATTATGCTTACAGAACAGTAAATATGGTGCAAAAGAGGTGAAATAACACCATTTTTTGTGCTCCCTTTGCAAGTCTATGAAGCTTCCTTTATCATTGCAGATTTAATACACCAAGGTTGAGTACTCACTTGCAGACTGGAGTCCGCAAACATCCTTCACATTAGGGGATCTGCACGAAGGGCCAGAAAAACATCAATTATGACAGCTTGTTCCTCAGATTTAAATGTCATCCAGACCTTAGGATAGTTTAGAGTGGTCTCAGGACCTCCAAGAACCTGTCTATAACTTCAAGAGTCAGTTCTCCTAGCAAGGGATTACCAAACAACAGAGGATCTCTGGAAATACATTTTTCTTCTTGCCTATATAGACTATGCTGGGAATGAGCAAACTCAATGTGAAAAGACCTACAGAGGCTCTGCCTCCGCTATCCCTGATCTCCCACCTCACCCCATTCCTGGGGACAGGTCAACAAATATTGCATGCAGCAAAATGTTTATATGGTTGTGGAGGAAGGACTGGGATGCAACCACACATTAGGCAGTTATCGGTCCACTGAAAGATACTGAGTGGACGTTTTGCAAGACAGATGAGCTCTATGTGTAGAAACCAAGGCATACTTTTTAATAAACAAGTAGTAGAGTCCCTCCATTGTAAACTACCCTTAACTCCAAACTTTTCTTGAATATGTAGGAAATAATATATCAGTATAATATAAAACAAGACAAAAATGTTTTATTCATGGAGTTTTTTCATGTCTTGATTAGCACAGCTTTTCCTGTACCCAGGCCAGCTGGTACAATATGTACCGTCTCCTACGTTTTGTTGCTGTTTCTTGTATTAAATATGTCAAAATTTTATATCTGAGCAATAAAAGTAACATAGGTCTGACGCATAGTAATGAAGGTAGAACAACAGTGTATAATGGTAATACCTTGGTAAATCAATTAATATGTTTATGGCTAATGATAAAAAATATGAAAGATCAGGGAAATGAGGTCAGTCAGTGGTACCACAACATGGTTTTTGTGTGAGGACTATTCATAATCATTAAAAAGATACCTGCATGCTACTTTTCAAGTCAAAATAAATCTCTCTTCTTGTTCTATTTCTTTGCCTGAAAGCCTGAATAGATAGCAGTGCCTGACTGCAGGGGGTACAGACGAGGATGCTTAAATTTACACCTTTCTCCTCACCTTCTTGGTACAGTTACATCTAGAGATTTACCACGCTGTTTCTGGGCCCCACATATTGCTGTTTCCAAATTTCCTGTGAAAAAGCAAAATTCACTATCTTTAACTTCCCCAAAGGCCATTTTAGCAAATTAATAGCACTCTCTTGGAGACTCACATTTAGCTTTGAGACCAATAGCAATGACTTTGCAAAAGGTTCTAGTTCCTCATTTCACATACCAGAGAAAGAAATTGAGGAAGGTAAAATGTCTGCATTGCAGCCTGGCTCAGATACCTGTCCATTTTTCAATGCTCTTTCAGATACGGTTGGAGTCCTTACATGTTTGGGACTGCCTCACACAGTTTTCTTTCTGAATAATGGAATATTTATTTTGCTTCAGTCCCTGGTGGCCAGCTTAACCTCTGTTTGGTTTCTTCTGCCTCTCCTTTTCTAAAATAGCTGCTGAAGACCCTTTTCATTTACTTATCTTAACCTGCTCTTGAAAACCTATTCCTCATTGATCCATCTGATCAGTTAATCAAAATCCTCATCTACCTGACAGTTGTTGGCTACACTTACACTGCAATTCGGACCTGAACAATCAGTGTGCTCCACACAGCAGACAACTATTTCTCTACAAGGGCTTTTGGGTGAATAACAGACCATTGATGTTAGATGTAACTTCTGCTGTTAGCTATTTGTAATCAACTGTGAACTTTACCCAAAGACAGAGGTTCAAATACCCCAAAAGAAACTCTACATATCTAAAGCACGGCTAAAGGATGACACAGATATCCACAGAGAATCTCCAGATTCATGTTGCCTTCTTTATTTCTTTGCTTACCAACTTCAACAAAGAATATGTCTCTAACCCAAGCTGTACAGGTAAGTATTGCATTGCGAGGCATCTCTCACTGCCTTTATTTGGATGGACAAAAGGGACACGCTTCATCTTGGGCCTTTCTTTGAGCTTGTAAATCATTGTGTACACTTGTGAGGGAACCCAGAGATCTGAACTGGATGTCCCTGGACCCCACAAACAAGAGTGGAAGGCCTTTACACCAAAAATGGTCAGGTTCTGTCTGTAAAAAATCCACCATAGTTTTATTTTCTGAACAGAGAACACACCGAGCAACCACAGAAAAGAGAGTAGAAATAAATAGCTTTCCTAACTGTCTTAGTGTCCTTGCAGGTGGATCCATACCTTCAGCCACCTTTCTCACCAGCAGCTGAATTCAGTGCTAGGACCCTCACCACAGGAAATCTGCGACAAATCTTCCTTGAGGTTATCATTTGCCAGGGTGCAAAGAAAGAGTCAAACACACGTTATTTTCACCCTGTTCAATTACAGATTCAGAAGAAGGGCCTTAATGTTACCAAAATTTGGCTTACAGACAGTCGCTTGCTTCTCATTTCAGCCTCAGGGAATCGTACCCCCCACTGCCCAAGATGTCACACAATCCAAAACAAAGGGTGAGGTTAAACTCAAGGCTGCAGATCTAGCTAGCAAAGCACAGAGCCCATAAAAGGAAACAGAGCAGTTCGCTAAACCAGGCAATACATCAATCCTTTATGCTATGTACACTTTATTTACAGGGCATTTGCAGAATCAGAACGATGATGAATGAAGTTGCAAAACACAGTTTGATTTTCATCGGCTCAAGGCAGAGAGCAGAGGAAAAATTATTTGTGATTTTATTTTTTTTAACCAATCCCTAATAGCTAATCCAGAGGCAATTCTTTTTGTTTACTCAGTCTTCTTTCTTATTACTTTCTCACCTTCTGCTTTATTTTATAGCCCTGTGTCTGCTCAGTGGGTCCGGGGAGTACTTTGTTTTACATGCACCACTACATGGACAGATAGGAAGTTTTACCAAGGTCGACAGATCTAACCTACTCATACAAGACAAGTTACTGCGACTTCCTAGTTCAGCAAACTATTATTCTTCCCTGGTATCAGTTTGGGCAACATCAAAACTGCCATAAAAAGTGCATTTTCCACAAGAAGGACAACAGCAAGAGCATGACAATATTTTATAAATATAGATATTTCCTCTTCTCTCATAGCCTGCATGGAATTCAGTAATAATACCAACCATGGAAAGAGTCTCTTAGTACAAAAATCAGTTAGTCGCTCTGACCTAACATTTAATAGGTTATTTTATATATAGATTTCTCTCTACATATTTCTATTTCCCCCAAAGCTTGATTCTTGTAAGGTACTTGGCTTTTCTACTGTCAAAAAAATCGCTGACCCATGTGATCTGACCTCTCAGCAAAAACATTTTCAAGTGTCA
Source organism: Pterocles gutturalis (assembly GCF_000699245.1). Lineage (NCBI taxonomy): Eukaryota > Metazoa > Chordata > Aves > Pterocliformes > Pteroclidae > Pterocles > Pterocles gutturalis. The sequence goes on along the minus strand of NW_010115738.1, from coordinate 75,348 downwards.
TCAGTTTTTGCTTTCCAGAAATCCACCATTAATTGTGCATTCCCCCTGCTTAAAAGTAAGTTTTATGAGAAAACAAAAGTATTTCTATATTTCTTTTCATTGTGTATCTTAACACGCATAAACAATGTCATTGCAGTATCACAAACTGGTCACTCTCTTCTATGACTTATAAAGAAGGTTGGTGTTAATATAATAATGAATGGTTTGCTCAAGATCCTGTTAATTTTTGCTGGGTGCTAGGAGAAGAAAGTCAAGGCACATTTGGATTGTCATTTGCACAGCTCGATTTCTTACTGTAACTACTCAGCAACTTCCTAAACCAAATAAAGCAAAGAATTCTGGAATGGACATAGTCTACACGATGAAGTCATCATTCCTAAGCCATGGTGCTATATTTACATTGCATATTGAGCTACAGTACCCAACTCTGGCATGAAGGGCAATTCAGAGTCACTGATGGAAAAGGAAAAAACCATTTCCCCCCTTATTCTAACATGGTACAATATCAATTGTTTCCCACACCACTAATAGGAAAATGAATGTTCTTACCCCACAGCCTATTCCGTTGCCTGGTTCACATACAATTTTCCTCACTCCTGGTTCAGGAAGCAAACCCGCTCCACAGCCGGGAGTTGGACACAGCACTCCTCCCATCTGCAGCACGCACTCCTCGGCACCATAGCGCTGGTAGCGGTCGTACTACAATATAACAGACTGGTGTTAAACTTCTAACAGCACACAAAAAAACCCCCACAAACTTTGAGCTTGGATCTATCCTACATAATCAAGTCAACGGTCCTAATGTTTCACACGCTAAGTTCGAGTTATTTGTTAAAAGTCTAAAAATTAGCAGTGTCATTAAATGAGGTACCACTCTACCCCAACTCACATCATATGCCTCACTTTCTGACTCGCAGCTATCGTTCGTTTTCATCACCAGAAAATTGTGTGGGATATTAAATCAAGAAAACAGCAGACTGCCTCTGTAAGTAACTTCAAGAACACTTATGTGCTAAAAAAAAAATTACTATAAACATCATAAATACAGTCCAGCAACAGATCCTGTTAAATGCTGTATACAGATTGAAAAGAAACCCACAAAAAACTCCAAGGATCTACAGCTGGAAGTACAACATAATGTTTTAGAGTGAAAGGGTTGTAAAATTTGCCCAGGCAACTTTATTTTCAAAATAAATTTCATGAAACTGATTGGCAAAATAATTCTCTGATATAAATTTATTTCAAAGTTCAGTGTAGTTTTCTTCCAGGGTCTCCCAGGAAATTTTCTTAGTTCTGGCAGTTTTCATCTAGTTCCATCCCGATAGCCTAAAAGGCTATGGAAAGGTCTCTATTTTAATGATGGAGACACCGACACACAGCAATATTAAATAATGTGCTCACTGTATCCTCACTGACAAAAACGCCCACTCTAAAATGACTGATGCTATTGCAATAGCTTTCCCTGGTCTAACTTATCCTGCTTTCGGATGGAGATAAGCTGAACAATTTACATGGTGTGTGTGTGTGTAAATCATGTCCACTCCAGGGTTCTGCGTTGGTGCAGTTCCACGCTCGTGGCTATACAACCATTGTAAACCAGACTTCAGATCTGCCTATAAATCAGGTCTACTGCAGAGTGAAATAAACGAAAGCATTTGGTCCTAACAGCCCCAAAGAAAACAGGAAAATCCAAAAGGTCAAAGAGGAAAATAGTAGTATGAATTTTCTCTGTGGGCGGAATGACTTTATGGTGTGCTAAAGGGACAAAACAGCTTTATGCTACAGCACTTACTACAGTATTTAGTGCTTCATAAACTTTTATGCCATAACTGCTCAGGAAAATCTTGTTCCCTTTTTTTGGGGGGATAACAAACAAAAGATTCTCCAATCCGTACCCCTCTCCAAAGAAATCCCACAAGGAAAACTGAAGCATTAGGACCAAAACCTCATACACAAAACACACAAAGAATTTTAAACAACAAAGACAGGTCTCCACTGCACATTTTCCGGTAGATTCAAGAAGATTCTTCTGCAAATGTTGCCATAACATGTCTTGTAACACTGGGTTTTTAAAAACAGGATGTGACTTCTCAAAACACTGTAGTGTATAAACACTAAATTGTTGCATCACAGAAAAAAAAATAAATCACCAAACTAAAAGTATCTACTTTTGTCAATTACCAAAAAATCCAAACAAACTTCCTCTAAAAAGAAAAGCAACATCTAAAGGGAGAGAAAGCCTTCAAAATATCACTCAGTGTACAAACGACAGCCTGAAATCCTGAATCTTGGATCTGGAAAATACCAGGATTTTGAGAAAACGTACAAGACATGTCTGCAAAGTCTCCTTGAATGCGAGGGCTCATCAAGTCAACTGGTGTTTTTCTATGCTATTATTATGCTCAAACCTAGAGTAATGGCATAAATATTTAATGTTGGACTCTATCAATTTTCAACAAAGTTTGTCACCCTTGCACTAAATACATGCTGAGTGCTCTGAGTCGTTCTGCTGGCCTTGAAGAGAAATATGGGTAACCACAGCCGCAAATCTCCCTGCTGACCTAATTTTTCTTCAGGGCAGAGACTGGACCTGAAGGTGACCATGATGACTGTCTTACCCCCTTAAAAGGGAACACTGTGCTGGATGTGGGATTGATAGCAGCTACTCATTACAGAGGCAAACACCGGTGACACTGTAGCTGAGATTCTGTCAGCATTTCCATTACAAATTCTCAGATGAAAAAGAGGAAATGCCGTCCAGTCATTAACTTAGCATAAAAGGGCATGGAGAGAGTCCTCCCATCCCCTGTCCTTTTTTTCAATACACAAAAATAGAAAATAGGTAAGATGGGAATCAATTTGTCTCATCAGAGAAAGTTTAAAAAGGGAAATGTCCAGTCTATCTATTGGCAAGGTGGACAAAGTTGTTGTATTCTGACCAACAAATTTGATATTTTACAGTGTTTCTGCACAGGACTCATGCCAAATCAGTATAGCACTCTCATGAGTGCTTTTCACACTATTAAAGAAAAAAAAAAAAAAAAAAAGAGAGAGATCAATTTGAAGACAGGAAAGATCCTACTAAATGCGTTTGCACACCTTGATATCTAGTTACCAGCCCGTTTTCTGCCTTCAAAGCCCAGGTACATTTATAAGATGTCATTTTACAATTTCTTTTCCATCTGCCTGTACATTAGCTCACTTAAAACCCAGTGACCAACTAAAACATGTAGTAACAGAACATATAAGTGTTTTCTGCTGTAACACAATCATATATAATGTGGATTTATACTATTTTATTTAGTGGCCTGAAACAAAACCACCCACTTTACATTAAGGATGCATTTATAAAAGGCTTGTAAAAGACCAAAACATTTATGCATGAATTATTAACTATTTGCATACAGTGACAGATTATATCTCTTAGAGGCATTTTCTCCTATATACCACAGGCATACACTGATACAATCAACATGCTTAAAGCAAGTCAATTTTCAAAAGCCCTTAAATGTCTTCAGAGCCCATGATATATTTCTGTTCACATGTTTGGATGAGATATTTAAGGATACTCCAGCAGACAACCACCACTGGTTTACTTACTTTGCCTCTTAATTGGATCCTTGAAGTGGGATCCATTTCATTTAGTGTGGATTTCTGCAGTGATGATGCCTATAGCTGTACTGGTTGCTTAGATTCCTTTCATAATTAACAGGAGAGATAGGATGCAATTCATGTTTCCTCTTTTAGATTTGTACATCAGCATGTGAAGAAGTGATCCTGAACTGCCCTGCTCTATTATCTATAAAGAGAGATCAGACAATTTGCTAGCTATTGACACCTGAAATTAGGTGACTCCCACAACAGCTGCTTCAGTTCCAATAACCCTGATCCTGAGTCACCTGCTCTAAGCTATTTTTGAAACCAAGGCTTAGGTACCTAAATGGCTTAGACTTTGAACCAGCTCACACAATTTTAGCTCTTCAAAAAAATCTAATCTAAACAAGTCATATGGGTTCCAAATAAATTGACTGAGAAGAAACAAGATCCCAAGAAGATAATTTATCCTGACTTACATGTGATGTCTAAGTTAGGTAGGATGAATCACCCTGTGGAAGTGCTGTAGTTGAAGCTGAGAAAACTAACTTAGACCAGATAACTAACATGTGAAGAGCTGTCTTTCGAAGATGGATCTAACTCTTCTGTACATTCAAAATATTTCACAATATCTATTACTCAATTATTATCAGTGTGCCTCCTACTTAGAGATGCACTCCTCAAGTGTAAAATGCTTCTGCATGCTACAAGGAGGAAAAATATCCAATTATTTTTAGGAAAAACCTCTTACAAAGTTTAATATATGGGGAACTTGACTGAACTGGCATTCATGGCACCTGATTTCAATTCCTGGCAGCAGCACAGCCTTCCTGTGGTTTTCACAAAAGTTACTTAAGCTATGCTTCTCATCAGTTCCCCATTTGTAAAGAGGGAGAATGATACTTGCTGATTTCACTGTAGTGTTAAGAGGCAAAAGCCATTAATAGTCATGAGGACATCAAATACTATGGTAATGAGGAGCATAAAATTACACAGAAATCACCAGTCATCTACTGCTGCTAGGAAGCAGCTTTTGAGCAAAGCATGACAGGCATCTATATGCTACTGTAATAAGGTCCTAAGAAATACAGGTAGGTAATAGCTGCTGGATTCACCATAGAACCATATATTTCCATGCTCTTTTGAAAAAAAAATAAAAATACTTAAAAAAATATTATTTACTCCAAATAACTAGTACTAAGACAGCTAAAGGTAAATGAACAAGGTAGATGTAAAATATTGAGATTTTCTTCTCTGAAACCCGCATCCTGCTGTGCACTTTCCCCTCAGTTTGTGAAATGTTGCAGAGTCAATCCCAATCTATACTTCTCATGGAAAGAAATTTTGAGTGGAAAAATTACCCAGCTCTACTTAGGGTATTTCAACCATATAATGAAATTCTTTCATGTAATCTTTGCTCATAAAGGCTTGTCAGGGCCTTTAGAAATCTTTTTAATGAATGATTATAAATTACAGTATGGCATAGACACAGAGGCTGGATAATTGTAACCATTTATTCCCTGCTCCCCACTTTCCAGATGGGGATGGTTTCCCTTGGGTCTCCAAATGGTATTGAGTTTTCATCTAGTGGAAATTCAATCGTTTGCTGTTGTAAGTCAAGGCTAATATAAATGAAATCATTGGGCTGACACAGGCATAAAACAGGATTAACTCTGGATCATGGTCTTTTCAGTTACACTGAGATTCAGATACTAAGACAAAAGTGAAAGGCACCTGGACGCACAAAACTCCATTCAAAAAATACATTTTGTGAACACAGTGATTCCTTGCCACGTTATTTACTTTGCAAGTTAGGCTTTAATATCAGAGAATCATAGAATGGTTTCCGTTGGAAGGAACCTTAAAAGATCATCTATTCCAACCCCCTTGCCACAGCACATATGCCTTGTGCTATTTTAATTTGGTTTTTACACTTTGGGCACAGTTTTCTTTATTTTCCTTTTTTTTCCCCTCACACCTAAAAGCATCTGCTCAGTAGTAGCCTTGCACGGAACTTTGGACAAAAGTTTAACAGTAGATGTAAAGCCAAAATTTCTAAACTCTAAAAGGTAATTCAATTACTTGTTTCTTTTAACTGCATGTAACAGTCTCAGAGGAAAGAAAATCTACTTTCTGGAGTCAGATTGTTTTTACTGCTCCTATAAATCAAATAACCATCTGTGTGTTTCCAAATTAGATTGTGGAGGCTATTAGTCCATAATGTAGACTAAGCACTTTATTTATATGTATTATACACATACAAAAAAAAAAAAAACCAAAATTAGTCCCATAATGTAATTAGGCCACTTGAAAGTATGAACTCCTTAGTACTCATTGGACTAGTAAAAATACTTACAAAAGAGTAATCTAAGTATGGATTAAAAAGAGATTGACTGATATGGCTCTCCATGGAGCACCCTTACGTTCTTTTTCCTGAGATACTGGGCTCCTCTGCTGGCCAGTGGTAAGATAGGAAGAGCAAGTTTAGAGGATCAGCTCCTTCTCGTTCCCACAGGAGCACCACAAAGGAGACCAGAAAGAGAACCACCTCCTAGAGGGCTGGAATTTGCCTGATGGTGGAGAGTCATGGAAAATTGGGTAAGGCAGTCTCACCAAAATATTTAGATAAGAAACTCCTAACTGGACCAATGCAGCACAACTCATGGATGAAATTAAACTGGGGTAGGGAGGGGGAAAGAAAGGAAAGACTGCAGTGTGCAGAATGATATGAAAGCAAGCACAAGGTGAGGAGTATGAAAGTAGAAAATAAAGAATATTGAGAAGAGAGGCCACTGAAGCAGGTGGTATTGGAAATCAAACTGAATATATGAGAGGCAATCTGATGCAATGAAGTGGACTAAGCACAGTGTATGGCTTGGCACTGTGTTTACAAGCTATTGGAGGTCTGTGATCTTTCAGTAGGTATTTGTGGGATCAGTCTGAATAGACTGAACGCTGGAGATAAAACATTACATTCCTTACAACCCTTGTGGAGCTCGAATCCACACTCCTTTCTCCCCTACAAGTAACAACCACCAAGGTTGTAACCGATGGAAGGAAATCTTTTCAGTTGATGCTGCTGCAAATTGTGCAACTGAAGCAGATACTGGCTTGCGGGAATTCCACTTCTCAGGTCACAAGAGTGAATACACACATATTCTATGAAAGTAGATCAAAGTCATCCAAAGGATGGAAGAAGTTCCATCTTCTACATCCACCTGAGACCCTGAAGGCAGGGGTGCAAGTCTTCTCTCTAAATTTAATAAAAGCTGGATGGAAGAGAATTCCTCTATTTTAGAGAAGCACTCAAGCATTTCATTGATAGTTGTTACAGGCAAGTAAACAAATGGAAATTTGGGTCCTCCACAAAATTACATATTTTTTGGTGTTGACAGAAAAAGAACACCCTTTAAATTAGTTTTGATCACAAGTACTTTCTCCTTTCTTTTTCCCAATTTTTTATTTCAGATGGTGAACCAAAAATAGATTACTTTTACTTGTCTAGTGCACAGACAGTAAGTTAAAAAAAGGAGTAAGAAAGTAGAGATGCCCTGCCTATGACAAGAACTCAAAGGGAATAAAGTTCTGATAATTCAGGAGAGACAGAGCTGAGGAACTCACATGGATTTCAATTACCAATGAATTCGGGGAAGAAGGTGGTTAGAAGACATTCACAGCAGTTATAGCATAGAAAGAAAAAAGGCACACCACTGGTCTTAAGAAATTGCAAGACTGTAAAGTCTGTTGTGTAGTTCCAGCTATAAAAAAAAAAAAAAAAGGTGACTTAAGGAGGGTCAGGAGTTAAATGTAGTAGCTCAATTTTAGGGAGAGTGATTGAGAGATCCAAAAGGTGAGCCAAATGAGATGGACAGAAATCAGATATTAGACAGAAAAAATCATAGAATCATAGAATCATTAAGGTTGGAAAGACCTCAAGGATCATCAAGTCCAACCCAACACCACCTAACTCACTAAACCATGCCCCTAAGCACCACATCTAAAAGTGCAAGAAGGTAAGAGATGTGTGTAGCTCTGAGTAGCAGCTGAGGCCAGGGGACGGGGTGGGAAAGCACAAAGCTGCAAGGAAGTATGCTTATAAAGACACAGATTTGAGAATACTAACAGAACAGCTTTGGTTTAGTAATTAAGAGCTGGAGAAATTATTCAGTGAAAATTTATTCAATTTTTTTTAACTACATGTAAATTATCAAGAAGTAGTTATCAAGAAATTTTGACCCACAAATACTTCAGAAGCACTTTGTTGATCGTATTTGACAGTCTCCTACACTAAACTCAGCTGATGAATTAGAATTGTCATATGACATTGCTTTTGGCTGAATGAGTAAATATATAATCACTCAGTTTAAAACTGGCTTTACATAAATATTCTATAGCATATACTTAAAAAAAACTTTTAGCAAGCAAAAAAAGAAAAAATCAAAAGGACTTTCCCCTTGTCACACTCATGTACTGTATACAAATTTCTTTAAAACCTCAATTAATGTTAAATTATTTCTGTCCAGACTGTGTTTCTTTAATACTCGATTCCCATATGTCCTGAAGTTACAGCTCACAGCAAAACCTAGCACAAGCTCACACCGCCTTTGAACAGTATGGGGATGTGTAACAGCAGATTTTCAAAACAGGCTATTCCTTTGCGTAGGTTTTCCCCAGCTGGCAAGGAAATGTGAAAAAAAAAGAGGAGTGCCCCCATTCAGGCTTGCTCAGATTCCAGGGATATTAATGCCCACAACATTTCTAAAGAAAAAGCGAGCAGTGATATGAGTTGCAATAGCAGCTGATAGGAGAGATCTATTAAAATTGATCATGCCCCTGTCAAAATATCAAGAAACTGGCCAATCCATTCTGCAAAGTTGTCAGAGCAGATGATACAGCAGAGAAGTACAGCTATACCTTACTCGGCAGCTTCTTTTCCTGCCACTAGCATGTCATCTGCTTCATCTGTGCTGTGACCTGTTGGGGGCACTCAGGTATAGCGGCAGATTGCTCTTGCATTTGTTTGTTTTCCCTTCCAGTCTTCAGATGTAGCTGCTATCTTATTCATAAATCACAATATTCCATTTAAACAATTAAACAAGATTTTTTTATCACTGTGGGGAGAAGAGGGAAGTTTCTCAGAGAGTCATTAGGGAGACTCCATAACGGTTCACGGCAAGACATCTTGCTATATTGCAGTGTTTAGGTCTGAATTACGGTGTTCTCTCTGCTGTCTCTGGCACTGGCTTGTTGAATTACCTGCCTTTCGCTGTATTTGGGCAGAGCCCATATTTAATGCATCTTTAACATATTTTTCTAAGCAGCTTGTACTATCACTGCTTGTAGAACCGTTTGCATTTACTTGCAGGGACAGCCAGCCTGACAGGGCAAATGGCTACTGCAGGAGACTTTCTTACATTGTGCAATTTTTCAATAGCTCCCCAGTTAATAAATCTTTCAGCCCAGCCCTTGGTGTATCTCAGGTACCTACGAAGTGAAGCAGTTAGGAAGCATCCATTGGATGGATGCATAATAATGGACCGCATCCCTTACGCTAGGGGAAAAAATGGATGATGAACAGTGAGATCAAATAGCAGGAAAAAGCTCAACAGAGCTAAGGACAGTTAGAAAGCTTCAGGTTTTACCCTTCCTGGGGCTGCACGTTCAGGAGATTCTCTTTGTCTTGTACAGACCCTTGGGCACCGGGAGAGTGTGTGAAAAGGAGGTCCAAACCAAACCAGCCAAAGCCACTTTTGGAGACTTTTCTAGGTCAGACTCCCTGGCACCTTCTCAAAGGGTCAAATATCAAGTGGGGCAGCAATCTGTTGCTAAATGTATTTGTGCTGCATATTAAGCCAATTACTCTGGAAGCTGGTTTTATGTGGTAAGTTAGGTATCCACAACACACATCATGTACCGGGGAAGATTGTACTCTTGTATTTCACCACACAGACTGTGACTACCTCCTTTTATAAAGTCTAGAAATAACTCCCTCTTTAAAAACCACCTAGTTGCCACCGATTAAACCTTAAAGGACAGACTTTCCAGCTAGAATTAATTTCCCTTAATGTACATTCCTGAGGGAATAGAAGACACAGGAGATTTACATGTCCAGGAGACTACTGAGATATTTGACTATTTGGATAACTGTTTATTATTATAGAACTCCTTTTAGCAAATATTAGATTAACCAGCAACTCTTCACACTTCAAGACAAAGCCTTTTTTCCTTAGCATTGGTTTTCCTTCAGTGCTTGCACTTAGATAAAGAAACAGTTTATTTGGAGGGACAGATGGACAGGCAGACATGTTTTTCAGTGGTTTGATCCTACAAGCCACTCAACACCTTTCTCTCTTAATGACATCAACAAAAACTATATATGATCACTATTGACAGGAAACAAATACTTGATGAACAAATGGTAGAGACCAGACTTTTGTATTACGAACAGTTTCTTGATTTTAGTTTGACTGAAATTTGGTTGATCAAGGTAAGAGAGTTGATGAAGCAGACCTCTAAGGCATTTGTCTTGCTGCTACATGACATTTTGATTAAGTATCTGGAGTGACACAAAATTAATGTGCTATATATTAAAGGGATTAAAACAGCTATCTGGCATGTCTAAAATATAACTGTAAATGGGCAATCGTTATTAAGCAGGTGTGTTCCCAAAAAGGTCCTGAAGACATTGATTTTTGGCCTTATGCCACCTAAAATTTTTATCAATGAATTGGAAGAAAACCAAGAACACAGAACATCAGTGACAAAGCTTGTGACAATTTGAGAAGAGGAAGTAAAGAAGATGTCACGTGGACAGTTAAGTTCATGCTACAGGGGTATCTGAACTGTTGGTAAACTGAGTTTAAGCAAACAACTTACTTTGCAGCACAGTAACATGTGAAGTTATTTTTCCAGTAACAAACTACCAGCCACAACTGTAGAAAGGATTTCTGTCTGGGAAGCAGTGGGATGGATCGTGAACTGATTCTGAGCTGTGTCCATCCACATACAAAAGCACCAGGCAACTCTTAGATGAATAAATAGAAATCTCTAGTAGGGAAATCACATTCCTTTTTGAGGAGCCACTGCTTTATCTGGAAACCACAAGCACCTACACTGGGAATACCCATTTCCAACCGAAAGGTTCCTTCATTCTGATTGAAACATATTTAGCTGACAGCCTGACTGACAGACAGCCTCTCTTTTGCTGTATGAGCAATTTTTTTAGTCCTGTTTCAGGGTATGGTAGCTCCTTCTGAGTTGCATTCATAGGCTTAATATAATTTTTTATGATGATCATCACTTATTGTGATAGGACAAAGGGAATTGGAAATGTAAAGGATCTGGATACTGGGGAATGGGAGATATGCAATGTAGGGAGCATACTGGTGCTGGTAGAGTGGTGGGAAGAAAAGAGGCTGGGAATTTTTTGTCTTTCGCTGCTGAGAGGTATAATAGGATCTAATGTCTGCAAGCGATTTGTAAACAAAGAATGGATGTTTTTCTAGGCAATATACTCCAGCTTAAACAAGAATTAATCCAAGAAAGTAATGTAATGTGTATTCTAAAGGAGATTAGAAGAGATTATCACAATAGTCATTCTGCTTTTATAATCTGGCCTTAAATACATAAGCATTTTAAAAATCAAGATTGGACATGAAGCAGAAACATGCCCCTGTTATTCTTTGACTGTTACTTGGAGTTGAAGAAAATATATATTGATTGTTAATACTGAAATTGTAAGTAGTCTGAAAAAAACAGTGTTCTAATTATTTTTTTCTATCTAGTACACGATAACAGAAAAAGACACACTTCAGATCTTTAAAAAAATCAAATATATCACTAAATAAATATAAGAAATAATTAGATAGGCATACGAATAAGGACTTTGCCTGAAATTCCTTTGTGTCTTCATTTAGATGTATTTTAATTCTTTTACCTTGGTTTTGCACCAACTTCTCCCTAACTGTCAAAGTGTGTGCTAATTTCAAGCAAGAGCTAATGTGGTCATCAGTAGACTCATGATAACAATGCTTTCATAGGGACAGAATATAATGGTAATATTCTCTATAATTGTACGGGCTTATGGAATAATTCAAGCCTCATTGCAATATTCACTACTTACAAAGACATATGTTAAGACCATAATGATAACCACTGTATCCAAATAACCAGTTAGCGTAGTAAGTTTTAAAGAAAGGCAAATGTTTATAGGTCAGACCCATTCTGCAAAACAACCTTCCATCTTCATAGTTTTATGCTCCTAATGCATCATTCTGCAAAACAACCTTCCATCTTCATAATTTTATGCTCCCAATGCACGATGACAAAAAATTCTCATCTGCTTAGGTGTATTCAATACAAAGTGGAGTAATTTTAAGATGAAAGTCTGAAAGAATACAAAAAATAACTCAAGTGACAAAAATACTGTACTGATTTGATTAGTGAGGCTTTCTCAAACTTCTCTTCTCTCTTCAAAATTTCTCATTATTGGACAGAAATCAATTATCTTTTCTTCTGAGGTTTCTCATGGTTTACATCATCCCATTGCTAAAGTTTGTATATGATTGTATAATTTAATATTCTCTTAGTTCAAAGGTATAAGGGTAGGTGAGTGGAACAAAGAAAGTACTAAGATTACACAGGCAATCTTAAATCTGATACTTCCTAATAACTGAATTCTTCATTTGCACTCTTAACAGTTTAGCCTTCATTTCTATGTCTACCACTTCCTTTTCTATACAACAACAAAAAAACCCCCAAAAAACCAAACAAAAAAAAGAAAGTCCATCAATTATAAAATTATACTGCTCTATCAGTAGTCATTAGCAAGGCTGGGCTCTACAGCTCCATCCTTAGGGCTCTGCCAGTGGAGCTATCAAAGTCTGCCTGGTTCAGCCCCCTCCCTCATATTCACAGTCTCTTGGTTTATCTGTTCCCTACTTCTTCAAATCTCTCCTTTCATGCCACTCCTCCTGCTCTGCATAGCTTCACCTCCTTGTGCAGTTCATTGAGCACAGATCTTCCTTTATTTACCAGTCTTTTTAGCAAGTTTCCATACTTGGTCCCAGCTCCTTGTCAGACCCTTTTTCCTACCATTCTGATTTCCACTCTGTGCTGGTTTTGGCTGAGATGGAGTTAATTTTCTTCACAGTAGCTAGCACGGGCCCTATGTTTCAGATCTGTGATGGAAACAGTGTTGATAACACAGGGATGTTTTTGTTATTGCTGAGCAGCGCTCACACAGAGCCAAGGGCTTTTCTGCTTCTCACACCATCCCACCAGTGAGTGGGCTCAGGGTGCATGAGAAGTTGGGAGAGGACACAGCTGGGGCAGCTGACCCCAACTGACCAAAGGGATATTCCATATCATATCACGTCATGCTTAGCATATAAAGCTGGGGGAAGAAGAAGGAAGGGGGAATGTTTGGAGTTACGATGTTTTGTCTTCCCAAGTAACCATTATGCATGATGGAGCCCTGCTGTCCTGGGGATGGCTGAACACCTGCCTGCCAATGGGAAGTTGTAAATGAATTTCTTGTTTTGCTTTCCTTCTGTGCACAGCTTTTGCTTTACTTATTAAACTGCCTTTATCTCAATGTATGAGTTTTCTCACTTTTATTATCTCCCCCATCCTGCCAGAGAGGAACGAGTGAGCAGCTGTGTGGCTTATTGTCAGCTGTGGTTAAACCACAACATACTCCTACCCTCTTTGACCAGCCAGCCCCGTCTCTCCGGTGTCCCCAAGCCTCATCTCACTCTGCTCTCCATTTGTCAGCTGGCTCTTACCAGTCTCTTGGCTCCATCAATCCTGCTCATAATTTATTTTATCTTCCTAAATCCTCAGTCTCACCAGATTCCTGCTTCCAGTCTCTCCTTTGGCCTAACCCATTTTCTGTCTTTTTTTTCCATTCCTGTCAGACAAAACCTCCCACACTACCCTTCACACTGCCTTCTTGCTGAGGAGAAGCTGCGTCCCTGAGGAATTCAGCTTTTGACTTTCTGTAACAATTGAAATGGGGGGCTGGTGGAACAAAGCTGGAATGCTAGAAAATGTACCAGCAGCATAACTGTAATAAAAACATACCTGTAGGAGAGTGAAAGGGAAAGGCGAGGCAACAAGGTGTTCTAGACAATATAATCTGATCTTGGTCCTGCACTTGGGTCACAACCCCGTGCAATGCTACAGACTTGGGGAAGAGTGTCTGGAAAGCTGCCTGGCGGAAAAGGATCTGGGAGTGTTGTCAACAGCCGGCTGAACATGAGCCAGCAGTGTGCCTAGGTGGCCAAGAAGGCCAACGGCATCCTGGCCTGCATCAGCAATAGTGCGGCCAGCAGGACTAGGGCAGGGATTGTGCCCCTGTACTGGGCACTGGTGAGGCCGCACCTTGAATCCTGGGGTCAGTTTTGGGCCCCTCACCACAAGAAGGACATTGAGGTGCTGGAGCAGGTCCAGAGAAGCTGGTGAAACGTCTAGAGAACAAGTCCTGTGAGGTGCAGTTGAGGAAATTAGGCTTGATTAGCCTGGAGAAGAGGAGGCTGAGGGGAGACCTTATCACTCTCTACAACTACTTGAAAGGAGGTTGTAGTGAGGTGGGTTTTGGTTTCTTTTCACAACAAGTGATAGGACGAGAGGTCAAGCACTGAGACAGGGGTACCCAGGGAAGTGGCTGAGTCACCATCCCTGGAGGTATTTAAAAGACGTGTAGACATGCCACTCTGGGACATGGTTTAGTGGTGGACTTGGCAGTGCTAGGTTAATGGTTGGACTTAACCGTCTTAAAGGTCTTTTCCAACCTAAATGATTCTACAATTCTGTGATTCTATGATCCAAAAGCTGAGCAACTAGATTTGAATTAACATTTCAGGACCTGCTCCTACCTCTGCCGCAGCCCTCATATAACGTTGTGGAAGTCCTTTGGTGCCAGGTTCATTAAGATACGGATATTCTGATGTAAAACACACTAATGCTGAGCTTTTAGGTCCTCGGTCCCTAGTACCTGCAACTCTTTTTCAGGCACTTAGGCTTTATAATCAGCACATTAAGAGAGATACTTCGGAGGCAAAGACAACCTGAATTTCAGAAGCATTGAGCACTTGAAAATTCAAATTGTCTCTCAAAATTTAGGGCCATATTTTCAATATCTCTGTACATTACTTTCGTTATTGAGAAAATAATAATTATGACCATCTTGTGGGTGTTGTAAAGCATAACTCACTTATTCTCTACAGAAAGTTTTCTGATTGCAAAGCACAGCTATAACTGTCAGTGAGAAATACACTTTCAAAAGAGAAAAGAGACCACAAAAAGAGATGGATTATATCATGAGTAGCTGCAAGTATCAATCCCTTAGTCTGATTGTTTGTCTATCTGCTGGTTTAGAGAGCCTGTTTACTGCTGCATTCGAAAGCTGAAAAGCTGTGGCAGATAGCAGATGTACCAATTAATAACCTGTCAAGGCTGATGGATAGAATAAAAAAAAAAATCTCACATATATCTCCTGTGTGTTTTTTCCCCCACATTTCAGGTCATTGAGGGTCATGAGATATACTCTGCCTCCCTGGAGAGAGACGAAACTGTCTCATTAGCGTCTATCCTTCATGACATTAAGACGCTGCCTTTGAGATGCTAACTCACCTGTTCTTCTCCCAGAATCCTGAAGTGATGAAGCTCTTTAATCAAGGAGTCTGGACAGCCAGCTGTTGGAAAGAAACAAAAATAGGCATTTTAGAGCTTCCTGTCAGCACAGTTTCAGCATAAGATACATAGATGCAGAGAGGGTAGAATATCCAGATTACCTTAGACAAAGAAGATTAGAAAGATTAGGCATGATTCTACAAGCACCAGAATGCTGAAAATCATCTGTCAAATAATCTTTCCACATTTCTGAGCGTGCTACCAAGAATGCTTAGAAAGGTTATATGCCGAATATTTCAGCCCTTTCCCCAAAGGACTACAAACTACAAACAAAAGCAAGATGAAAAGGGCAGCACTGTCTGCCAGATACCGCCAGCCCCCCAGTGTAAGCCAAAAAGGCTGTTAAAAGAGGATCTCACATCAAAACGTTGGAGCTGCCCAAAGCTGAATTCTGCTTCACATACCAGGTTTGGACTCATTTCTAAGCGTAATACAGGCTTTCCCTGATTCCCTGAAGGATTTCATAGGCTTTGCAAGCCTCACAGATCAGTTTAATTTTTGGCTGTCACAAATATAATCCATTTCACAAATATGTAGTTGTCACCCACCGGTGTAATACACAAACCAACTACGCAGGCAGGGGAGCGATTTGCCAGAACTTTGCAATCAGATTAATGTTCAGTCACTACAGACTTTCACATCTGTAGTAGCCAGGAAGGAAGAATACGTCTTGCTAGATGCCACGTACTTTACTGGCCTGTTCAGACTGTGATTACCTTCCTGGTGATGAAATCCAAGGCTGCTACTCACTTTTGTAGACTCACTACTAGACTCATTTCTGGCAAGGAATAAAAGTGCAGGCTGTGAAAGCAATCTGGGCTTTATTCTTCTTACCATAAATTGAAGCATCTACTTGTGAAGAGAGAAAGTTTCTTATAAGGAAGTAAGAACATAGTTCTCCCCAGAACATGGCAGGAACTATGATTTTTATCAACCTGCTTTTCTGCTGATGCATCTACAAATAGTTAGCTCTCACCCTTAACGACTGCCATTAAAAGGATGCAAATGGATTTGGAGGCAGTTGTCAGGAAATCTCCATCAGCACTGTGGCTTTGCTCAAAGCCAATGAGGCACAACCCACACTCACAACTTCTGTTGGCATAGCTGTGGTAGGGATACAAGGGGAAAAGCCTTTATACTTGCAATCGACATAACTGAAAAAAAGGCAAAACCCCTACTGTAGACACAATTATACTAGTACAAAGGAACTGGTTTAAATTATATTCAAATCAGCTTCTTGCTGGTAAAAGCTTTATCTCCATTTAGAGGAGGTACAGCTGGAGAATGCACCAACAACACAACTTCATCAGCAAAACCCTTTAAAGGTAAGTCAACGTTTAAGGTGGCAAAGAATTATCTATTACCAGCTTGTCTCTTCCTAAATATTACTGTTTCTCCTCATTTAATAAAACCTATGATTGCCTTACAGGCTTCTTTCCACCCACCTATTCCCTCCCCTCACACACAAGGGTATTAACATATTTGAATGTGGGAGTTTTAGTTTTGAGCAATTCTTTCTTAACTGTTTTTTATTCTTCTCATCTTCTAGGACCACAACCCTTGTATCACCTTTAGTTCTCTCCTCACTTCCCCCATGCTTAGGCTCTCACTGCTTATTCTGTTTCTTGTTCGCAACGAATTTAAAGTAATCCTTACTCCTTCAGCCACAGAATCACTGCTATGCAGTATTTTCTGTCCGTGTTCACTGGGATTTACACCTTCCAACTCATCCAAACTCTGAATGTATCAAATGTATCAACTCCTTTAAATGTCTCCTAACTTCTTGACCTGAGGCCTGACTTGTAGCCCAGAGCTGTTGACTCATCTGTCACTCACTGTATAAAACACGGTTCCTCTCTCTTACCCTCAAGACCTTGTGTAATTATTACTTTCCCCACCTCCCCCCATAGAATTTTCCCTGAAAAATATCTGCATTGATTGTACACTGCTATAGGAATTCCTAAGCGTAGAGGATAATTATGATCTCATGTAATACTGCGTGTTAATCTTTGACAGATGTTAGCTTTGTAAAACCAACCACACTGCCTTCTGCTTGTCTCTGCTTTTTGCAGTCTTTACAGCTTCTTCTTCAACCAATCATTTCTTTCCTCCCTCTTATCCTTTCCAATTTATCATTTCCTAAATCCCTTAAGATGGGAAAGTTTCCTTTTTCTTGCCTAGCAAGAACTTTTCCCATTCTCCTTGAAATCTTATTTCCCAAACATCTATTTTTCCCAGAAATCCATCTCGCTCTGCCCTCAGGCATAATTTACATAACCTCCCTTATGCGAACTGCTTACATATATCCACTCTTTCTTCCATGTTAGAGAGTACAAACACTTTGGAAGCATTTTTTTTTTTTTGTAAAAAAAAGTATGTTGTTGTTTGTAAAAGTATGAAGATATATATAGACATACGTACAAATGTATGTATATGTTTATTTTAAGTGCAACTAGTCCACTGTTGCATCCTCTTCCCAATAGAATATTTTGCATAGACTATTTTTCAAAGTCTTGTCCAATCTAGGTTTTAATCTTTTCACAGTCCAGACTTTCACTGGATCTTGAAAGCTGTTATACAAGAGATCCTGAAGTTACTAGCAAAGGAGGAGGACAGAAACCTTAAAAACCGTGTCACTGTTGGCAAGATGCTTTCCAGCAACAATGAGTTCAGAGATGTCAAACGCATGGAATACTGAATTATACTGACACACACTAACAGTCTGCTGTAAGAAGTCCTTTCAGATCTTCATATTGCAGAAGCAACAATCTGAGGAATCAATGGAAATTATTGTTGTCAAAAAATCATTTCAGGAAAGAAATGGAAATAAGAAACATGGACAACAACAAAAAAAAATAAGATCAAAACATCTTCCTTTGTCAATATTTCTGGATGTGTTTCTGATATTTCTTATTTCCACTTTAATTTCTTCTGTTCGGTAAGCAGACCTTTGTAAAACACACTTCCATGCTGTGACCCATTTTAACTAAATATCTGGGAGTTCTGAAAAAGTCTTAATGATGTTAAATTCCTGCACTGTGACTAGGGACAAAGGCAATAGACAGATAAGCATTCCATAAATAAAAAAGAAAAGAGATTAAAAATATCTGTTTGCTGAAGAGCATTAAAAACTACTTGCCATGTCACTCACAAAACCACGATCAAACCATCAACATATTCATGTATATGCAAACACACATAGTGACTTGAAAATTATTACAAGTTAAGCACAGCACACAATAGGTACACTGGCAAACTGTACACCAAAGCTTAAAAGAAAAATGTATTTTCTAAGCCTCTGATGTGCAGCTAGCACTTGCCACATGAAATAAATACAGATTTCTGCTATTTTGTGTAGAATTCTTTGAGGAATAGTTTTTATGCCCTCTGTAGTACATAAACCATTATAATTAATAGTCTCAACAATTACTGAAACTTTCTATTTACCTCTTCCCACCTACTACTTGAAAAAGCACAGGCATACCTGAAATTTCCACAGGCATAAACGGAACCACAGGAATATTTAAATAAATCAATCAATAACAATTACACATAAGAGTGTTAAAAGGAAACAATACAAAAGCATGGACAATTGCCTTTAATCAGAAGCCAAAACTCAGGACATCTGCAGACTGAGGAAAATGGCAGCTGAAGTGTCTATTAATTCCCTCTTTCAACTGACATTCAAACCTACTGCGTTTCATATGTTCTCGGCTACAATAACTGTTACAGGCTTTTGCCTACTGTGGAGGCAGAGCAAGATGTAAGAAATAAAAAAAAAAATATGCAAATCTTTAGTATTTTTATACCACTTTTTCCTCTGACATAGCTCCATTGACCTTAAACAATAAGACCCGTAAAACTAATGTGAAGGCTTAGGAATGAGCCTGAGTCTAAGCAGGAAACTAAGTCATGAAGGGATGATGCCCAGACCAAAGCACCGGCAGCCTTATAAACTCACCACAAGTAATTTCTTTGCTTCTATTTGAGCATTTATTGCTTAAATTAAATTTAAGCACATTATTTGCTTCTAAATGTTCCATCATACCCCAGATTACTTGATTGAACAATTTTGTTGTTGCTTGATTCTCATATTGCTTTATTATTTAACTCCAAGTGCTGTGCTTATGAATGAAAGGTACATTCAAAGTTACAGAAATTTGCAACAGTAAATTTCCAATTTACATTGTGGTATTCTCTTCATAAAAATATAAAGTTTTTTTTAATCTGTTCATATAGGGATATGTATCTCCAAGAGAAGAGCAGCAAAATTTAGGAAGGACAGTTCAATGTTTCCTAACATCATAAAACCTCTGATTTGAACTGGTCTGAACACATATTTTCAGCTACACTTGTAATTAAACTATGATTCTACCTACTACCAATTTAATTACCCAAGTCTTCACATATTTTTTTTTTTTCTCAGACTGAATTAGCTTCTGGTTTTGTTTTTGCTTAAAATTATCACTTTGTATGACTTATGTTCTCCAGTGAGAAGGCAAAGGAAAAATTAAATCAACCCCTTAATATTGTACAGAGTGGCAAAATGAAAATACAAAACGACTGCTGTTACAAATACAGCAGACCGAGAACCAAGGCAAGTACCTGGACATGATGGCACCACCTGCCAGGCACTGCCCTGACGGACCCCCATGGGGAGCCCCCAATGCCCCTAAGAAGCCATTGGCCCTCATGACACCTGAACAGCAAGAGAACTACAGAAGCTCCCAAGAAAACCAACAGGCTAACGGGCTTTGGGACCTGCTCGTCCTTTAAACTGGGAGGCATTGCTGACCATGCCCCGGCACCACTGCCTGCAGTACCCGTGAGGGTTGTGGTGCAGGTCTGTCTCCTTGTCATAGGTGCACGAGATGAACGTTGCTGCCCAAACTGCACCAAACTGAAGTGTAACTTGAACATAAATATATAATTTTTTCACCTCTAGGACTGAATTTTCTCCTCAGAGAATACCATACAACATCTTCAATAACTGTAGTTACAACCACATACACCTCTATTGTACGATTGTGTGCTACATCTTCTCTTCTACCGTACGTTTGCAGCATTATTTCCTGCATTTTATTTCCCCAAATGGTACAGTTGGGTGAGACTCAACTGAATCGAAGCAGCTAAATATTGTCTCTATCAGTCTAACAGATTAATTGCACGCTTCCTTTTTACTCAATAAAAGGAAATGCACACCTTCACGGGGTAATTCCTGTTGTCTGAGACAGGCCCCAAAAAGGTATTCATTTACCTCCGTTGACTGAGGAGTCTAAGGTGACTAGGTAAGATTTACACAACTAACTTTTAGACTTTTAAGGTAAAATGAGTTTAATTTAATCCAACAGCTGCAACCAACCCCAATCATTTCTGCACGTTCTTAACTTTGAGCATGTAAACATTTCCATCATATTTAGCTCTGTGCAAACTGAGTGCTTACATTATGAACACAGTCCAACTTCCATTTCTCTCACTTAAAATTTATGTCGGCATCGACGCTTGTCAATTCTGAAGAGCACATCCCGCTTTCTGCGCTCTGAACATAACCACGTAAGAATATCTATCAGTGCCCTTCAAAGGATATCTTTCCACAGTGCTAATTGCTAAACCGAGCTTGCAACTGGAAAATGTTCCAAATACCAAAGAATAACTACTTCATGCTTAGAAAATTAATGGACGTGTCTTTTTTTCTTTTTTTTTTTTTTTTTTTTTTTTTTTTTTTAAAAAAATAATTGGTGTTTTTTTTTTTTTTTTTTTTTTTTTTTTTTTTTTTTTTTCCTGACTGCTCCACATAGAATCGTATTTGACTGGAGTACAAATATGAAAAATGTTCCATATTCATAAAAATAATTGAAAAGTTTGTAAATGCAGCACTCTAATTGGCAGTACTTGCAACATAGCAACAATTATATATCTAGGTAAGTGTGTACAGCAAGGGAAGGTGTCAAGGGAAGCCTGCAGCTCAAAGGTGCTTGTTACAGCGGGTATCCATCCAGGGCACAGCCAGCCTCTAGCTACAGTGGGACCCAGCAGCTGGGACTCTGTACGTAAGGCACAAGTACTCAGCACAGCACAAGCCAGCTCGGACAACTCTGCTGAGTGAGCAGGAAGGACAGAAAGAGCACAGCCCTGCAGCGTCTATGATACCAATGGGAACGGTAATGGGGCAGCAAGAAGGAGTTGGGCTAGACTTTCACACAAAACTTAACAGGTTTGAAATCCTGTAGTTAGTATGCATTTGTTTGTTACCTCATTTTCCCAGCCTCTTCCAACCTGTTCAACTAATTGGAATCTTGGTGCAAAAAATACACCTTTCTGCTTTCGATGTCTCTTCCAGTGAAAAGCAATCCGTGCTGGTGACAGTTTGGTCACTCTTATGGGAACTGACAATTATTTCAAAGTATGAAACGACTTCACTGTGCTTCTGTTAATTAAATGTTTTGATGTTTTGGGTGACCTTTTCTCATTTTTGATGTCATGTGAACATGAACAAGGAGAACAAAACTAAGGAGAGTGTCTGGAATGCATAAATATTTTATTGAAAAGAGAAAAAGATATTATGAAGAATACCAAGTATGTACTTTAAAAAATAGAAGCACATAAGCCTGTCTTTGGAATACTGCTTGTGCTTGTGCATTGTGAAAGATGTAGAAATGTTTTCTCACAGATCCCACAGAAGGGTATTATTATAACCACTTCCACAATTTTTTTTACAACCTTCATGAGCAACACTTTTGTAAATAGCAAATTATTGACTTTTTTTTCTCTGTTTTTACCTGTCGTGGCAACTCACGGGAATTTAGATCAGGTAATAAACAGGATTTATTTCTAACAAACTGCTCACGAACTGAAGTTTATCTCTACTTTAACTGAAATTGCTTTAAGACTCCATTGACATTAACAACCCACAGATTCAAAATATCCCTTAGGAATAATTACTACACACTGCCTTTAGAATTCTCGAGTTCTAGGGCTGATGACCCAAAATGCACTTTCACTCAACTAATAAAAGGGAGGGCTCTCAACCTCAAGGATTTTCCTTAGGTGGTGTCCCAGCCTAAGGGGAGAGTCCCTGACTGCTGACCTGCTGCTCTGAGGAGGACAGACTTCAGCTTGCCTTCCAGCAGGGCTCCATTATACCCCAGTCAAATCTGATCTGTGGTCAGATATGGTCACGTTGACCCTCATGGGCTGGGGACCCCATCTTCTGATACCTGTATACCTGACACTGGTCACAGTAAAGGCATAAAAAGAAACAAAGGAAAGCAGCAACCCCTTTGGTTCAAGGGTCCTAAAGCCGCTGGTCTTTGTCAGGGCAGGTACATCTGCTGCATTACCTAAATAATTTTCTAACATAACCAAACTTAAAGCTTCATTAACTTGTACACCTACACTGTGCTTACAGGTATCTTTCTTTGTTTAAGAAAGATTTACTTTTTAAAGAAAGAAAGGTGGTAAAACTGTTCTGTAAATAGTTTGTCATCTCAAGTCCCAAGCCTTACATCTGCAGGTCTAAAAATGCAGGGCATTCAATGAGGATCTTCATCTGGAAGACCAATGGATTGCTAACCACCATTAATCATAAAATCACACATCAGAGTCAAAACCATCCTAAGAAATCAGCTCATAATCACTACATTTATCTATTGATTTATTATTAACAAAAGGCCTTTTTTATTTACCCTTTGAATTCTCAATGCTGATCATGCATTCAAGCCACATTTGCAAACTGAAATTCTCTGACCCTTCAACTCATACTTCTGCTTCCAATACCTATTTTGATGATCTGTTGTGATTGGGATAGGTTCAGTCATGGAACTCTTTTCCCCAAGAAAGAAAACCAAACGACTGTTTCTTCAACAGATGCACAGTGGTAATTCCCTTGCATAAATATGTGCTTATCTACAGGTATTAGAACGTTTCTCAGTGAGTAGAATGTCTTAACTGTAGATCTATTTCAAAATGCTTCAAGCAGCATTCAGCCTGTTGGACACACTAAAACATCTAATGATTTATTTTTTGTAAATATACTGTTGACTGCAGCCAGCAGTATATTTATGAATTAGGGGGACAAGCCTTTACTACCCAAATATCTTGTACAGGCCACCTTACAATTGGTGTAAGAACTACCATATCCAGTAAAAACAAAAAAAAAGTAAACTAAAAAACTACATGGGGTTCTTTACTTGTCCTCATGCCATTTTGATAACACCAGTTTGCAGACGATATTTTTCTGTACAGCAATCTAGATAAGTAGATAGCAAGGTAAAGCAAATATATGCCCAAAAACAGACATATTAGAGTGTTTCAATAATAAAGATTCCTTTGGAAAAAATACAAAAGGAGATCTTTTCAAAAGCAAGAAGTATTGAATTTTGTCCTTTTAAAGTCAGCAGGCATGTATTTAGACTGCAAGCCTCAGCTGTGCAGCTGGGCAATGCTAAACCGGAGAGCATGACAAGCAATACTTGCATGGGGTTTATGCACCCAGAGGTCCATATGGTGAAGGCTTTTCCTGTAAGCCTTTAAAAATCTCCCTAAAACCACAAATGAGAGGGCAGTTTTTCAGCTAAAGCGAACCAGCATAGCAACCATGAAGTCAGTGGTGCTTAGACATATTTATACTAGCAAAAAAACTGGTGATGAACACAAAATGCAATACTTTGTTTAAAACGACATGCGCCAGTAAAGGATATACTAAAGTGCCCCTTTTTCAGAGCTTAACCTGCAATAAGGAAGCTATTTGTTTAAAAAAAAAATACATTCAGAATTTAAATACCATTTTCTCCTGATTAATACCCCTGTCAAGAAGTATCATGTTAATTTTCTTTTTTCTTGATTGACTTCTGACAGCTGAAATAATCAAAAAGACCTATACATTTTTTTTTTTTTTTTTTTTTTTTTGCTATCAAAAAGGCCACTGAAGCTAATTTTCAAGAAAGTTTTGTGAAAGCTTGATTGTCAGGACATAGTACCTGTCCTGTTCTGATCAGTTACCAGAGATGTTATTTGCCCAGCTGAATGGGATACATTTTTGTTCGTATGCACTTAATTTCAAAATCATCCAAAGACAGAAGGTATTTTTGCTCTCATGAAGTACTTGTGCAAAAAGTCTGCAAAGGGACTGCAGTAGAGTTGGGAAAGGATCACAGAATCACAGAATCATTGAGGTTGGAAAAGACCTCAAGGATCATCAAGTCCAACCATCAACCCAACACCACCTAACTCACTAACCCATGTCCCTAAGCACCACATCTACACGTTTCTTGAACCCCTCCAGGGATGGTGACTCCACCACTTCCCTGGGCAGCCTGTCCCAATGCCTGACCACTCTTGCAGGGAATAAATTTCTTCTAATATGCAGCCTAAACCTCCCCTGGCACAACTTGAGGCTGTTTCCTCTTGTCCTATCAAATACAGTTTGACTAGGGGCAGCAAATAGAGCAGATCAGAGAAAATTCTGCTGGCCTGGCTTTCTCACACTGCACACAACTCTGGCCTTCCCTGTGCTGCTACTCACTGTTTTTTTTAATGATGCTTTAAAGCCAAATGACTAGAAGTAATGAAACACATTAGCCATTTTCTACTAAGGTCTTTCTTTTAATCTTTACAACAG
>NW_010115738.1:0-50430 GCF_000699245.1 Pterocles gutturalis | reverse complement strand
GAACATTGCCCTGCCATTGCAGTTTAGAACCTGCTTCCTTGCTTGCTTTGTGCATATTTAAAACAGACTTAAATAAGTATTGTTTAGTCACATCAGCATTCAAACCCTGAATTGTACTGAGCTGCACAATGCCAGCATGCCACTGCTTGTTATTTTTGTCAGTTTCTGTATATGCTGCACTGGTATGTGACAAACTGTTGAAAGAGTCTGTCAGAGGGGGGAAATTTTCTTAAAAAAATGCAATATTGCCCAAGAGATGAAGACTTCAGGGCAACCATGCAATAGTGAAAACATATTTGAGTAATAGTCTGTACCACCTGGTTGCTTGATATTCTGGTTTAAATTATAGGTGTAAATTCACCCATCCAATTCTCAGTAAAGTCAGTGAATACTAAACTCATGCAACAAAACAAAATCCGTGCTGTTTATCTGTAAGGAGAAATTGAACTATGACCTTTACTGCTCATATACAGCAGCTCCAGAAGGAGAAATAAAAAGAAGATTCCCTTCTTTCCGTGTAAGTAGACTTCTGTCAAATTAAATTTTACAGAAACAACTTTTTTTTTTTTTTAAATGCTTATTAATTAACAGAAGTTACCCCTACAGTTTCTTCATAACATCAAAGAGTCAGAAAATCAGCAACTCTAAGGCTCCTAACACGACCAGGTCATTTTTTTTTTTCAGTTGAGATACAACAGAGTTGCTCTAAACTTTTGTTGGAAGACTCAACACCTTCTGCCATATAAACCTTGGTAGGAAAAATCTCATTGCAGTGATCTGGGCTGAAAGGAGCTCTTCACTCTTCACTAGGTTTTCAGCTCAATCAGCTCAATTCATGAAAGATTTTCTCACCTTTTATTCAAAAAGTAGTTGAAATCTCTAAAGCAAACTCTTTCTCTCAAATTCCCACCTTCATGCTGGCACTGGTCTTTGATGATGATCGGTACCTTTGAGAAGGCAAGTGAGAGGTCAGGAGCTTTCAGCATGTGGTGGAGACTTTATAAGAGGGGAGATTGCTTTCTCGGGGAAAATCCAACTATCCTGAACAAAAGTCAACACAAGGCAAAAATAACCAGAGAAGCATTTCATTTGCCAGTTACTGAAGGACAAGTCTTTGAAAGACTGTCATTTTCGAATGCCAGAATTAAGCAGACGCAATATAGAAAACCCTACAAGGTTTCAAAGCTGAAATCAAACCAAAGTTCACACAGCCATTTTTGAGCTGATGGCTTGATAACAGAAGTATATGGCAAAGCCCAAGTGCTGAGAAGCAAATTTGGAGAGGCAATATTTCTTCTTTTCCCCCTTACAAGTTGAATTAAGGAAACTCTCCTCCTACAGTTTTGGGAATGACAGATAGAAGGAACAGTTTCAGCAATTCATGTTGCCATAAATTTCCATCTCACTTGTATTTTACCAAGTGAGGTTATTACATGGACTATGTAACATAGAATAAGCCACTGTACCATCAAGAAAGATGTGGCCAGGTGCCAGAGAACAAACACAGCTTTCCACCTCTTTAATTACAAAACTAGTGTTCAAGGATATTAAAATGCAATTTTTAAAGGTTATTTTCTGTCCACAGTGCAGGAAAATTAATATGCCAAGCTCAAAAAAATCTGTCAGAAAACCCAAGATGCACATATGTAGGTCTCGCTCTCTTACACATGCATAAGCATGCACAAAATTACTGTTGGAGGAAGGAAAATGGCAAACAATATTCAGTGACCCAGGAACAGCAATGCTTTTCTTTCTACTTTTGCATTTCTCTTTTTCCCGAGATATGACGTCATTCTGTATAAACAGTATAAGAGAAATGCTATTCCCTTAATCTGCACAGCATTTATAAGACTTCAATATGAGCCTTTCACTGAGAGCTTAAACAAATATTTAAATTGCTACATAAATGACTCAGACTACAAGGCGAGCCCAGACTACTCCAAAAATAAATGTTCATGGACAATAAGTCCATCCAACCAAAAGAGAATTTAAAAAAGCCACAGAATATATTATGTCTCACAGAATAGTACAGACATCTCTGGATGAATGCCTATGATTTTATCTTTTTCACAGGGATTTTATGACAGAAGGCCATTTCCAGAATACTAAAGAATGAAGCAATTGTCTAAAAGTGACCTGCACTCTCGTAATAGAGTTGAAATCTTAATTGTTACCTAATGCTAATATTTTTCTTTCTCCTTTGCAGCAGCAATACATGTATGCATATTTATTGCTCTCTGTAAGGGAACATGGCAAAGTTCCACTTGTAAAATGAGGATGCTTTTGCATTTCACCTTAATCAGACCAAATTAGGGCAGGTGGTAACCCTGCAGGCAACATAATTATGAAAAATGCCTGTGTTCAATACAAACTGTCCTTCCAGTCTCGAGGTCTAATAGAACATCACAGTACAATCTTTTTACATTTTACTGGCAGCTCAGAACACAGAAGCCCACAGAGGGGGGACTACGTACTGCTCTCATTTTTTGTCTGTGCAAATCCAGACTAATAATACATATGTTCTTCAATATTTACTCTAACATAAGAGGCAGAGTGTTCACAGGAGTGCAAAACCTGGTGTGGGATGAAAACTAAAGTTAAATACAGAAGAAAAAGGAATTAAGTCACTCTCTAGTCAGGTCTAATTCTAAGAACATTGTGTGAGACAGGCTAATCCTGCATTACAAACAGTGATTTGTGTTTCCACTATAAAAAAACCTGACAGGCAGACATAAACACAAGGATCATGCTGTCTGTTCATCTAATGGAAAAGAATTGGAATGACCTAAGAGGTTCCCCAAAGACAGAGAATCTTTTTTTCTGATTTTATATTGATACACTGGCCGCGTTCTCAAGCAGACCACTCATGATGAATAGCTGGAAAAACACATTTGAACCAAGCTGAAAATTTTATGCAAAATTCTACTCTACATTAAAGGGATAATACAGCCAGGTTCATTTAGAATATTACTTCTCTGAAGACACCCCAAGCACTACAATAACAAATGTTATATCAAAAATGCGCTCAGCAACAAATGCATTATGAGTCTCTGCGAGGCGATTTTTCAGTATGTCAGAATTGTAATATCACTCCATGGAAACAAACTAAGCAGCACAAGCTCAGCTGTTGGGATCACTTTATTAGCAATGCAGTGTTTTCTCCTAAAGAATGCTTTGCTTTGGATCTGTCAACGAACATCAAAGATGGCCTATTCGTTTTTATGGCACATGACTTATGATTTGCCTACGAAATCAACAGAACACTTTAACATCCGGCTCTCTTTCTGCAACACTTCAAAAAATTACTGAGAATAACAAAACAATTCCTGATCATTTTTACTGCGATGCTGAAGTCCAGTCCAGTGTGGTTTTCTGTAATCAACACGGATAAACACTTTAATCAGAGGGATAAAACTGGTACGCTAGTACCAGTGAAGGAATACTGAATAATTTCTACCTGGTGGAGGAATATCTATTTTTAAATACCCACAGATTTCTGCAAAATATTATTCTCTGGTTAGTCATCATGCTGACACACAGATTGAAAATTTTGTCCCTTATGCATAAAAGGAGAACACAGCCCTTGCTAGGTGGATAGGCCGTTTCAATGGGTCAGAGAAGGATGCTGCGCTTGCACTGCGGTCATAAATTTCCCAGGCTGTTACAATTTACTCCAAGCTCAGTGGACTAGGAACGCAGGGGAAAATAGATAAGCTTTACTATGTACAGGGCAGGAGAGAACCCCCACAGCTCAGCACTATGCCTCAGACTCATTGGTACACTGAAGTGAATTAGTGCAAGCAATTTCATGAGATTATGCTAGCAATTTAGTAGACAACAGCTGCTGCACCACGCTAGAGGACACTCCTTCTAGTCTTTACTTACATGGCCACAAATAACTTCTGAGTTAATCCAGAGCAACAGCATATATATTTATCTTTATCACTTTACACAAAGATATGCCTTGTAATTAGTTGGTCTTGCCTAATGTTTTTTTTTTTTTTAACTTACAATAATTCCATTATCACAAGTCCAATATATCTTCATTAAATAAGACACTCTATATGACACTATTTATTCTAATATTTGAATTACTTCCCATATCCAGAGCATGCACAATTTTTCCCTCAGCTCCCCTTTTTCTGTATTCTTTCAACAATGCAGTGTTTCTAAACTGAGAGCCTGAGGACAGAATAGACACATAGAGGAGCAAATCTCCAACCTTACTAACTGCATATATGAAACCCCAGAGGGTATAGAGTCCAACCACACAGGGTTGGGAGTGGGGGGCTGCACATGCTTTTTTCCCCACCTTGGGTACAGGTATTGCTGTATCAATCACTTCCAGTCAGGAAAAAAAAAAAGGTCTTTTTTGAAAATTTATACGTAGTGGGATCCTAGAGTCATGTAGCTTGGCACTATGACTGCTGATGCAGACACTAGAAATCAGGGCGGGAACACCTCTGACCTTGATGCAGGCTGATAAGCCAAGTCAGAACTGGTGTCCCCCCCCAGAAATACCCTCTCCCTCCCCAACAAGCAGTCTTCCCCTTGCCCAGCAACAAAGAAGCAGAGCTCAGGCATGACTCTCCTCTGGTTTTTCTTTCCTTTTGCAAAATGGAAAGTCAAGTTATTGAAACTAACCATAAGGTTCAGTTTTTGTTTTTTTTTTCTCATGTCATTAAAATGCTCACTTGACTTCGCTTCATTTCAGTAGATCACTGAGTTGCAGTTGTAAAAAATAACAACACTAGGTCTCACGGCGTGTACGCTTACCTTTTGACACCATGTCAACTATTTTTTCTGTTGAGTACTTCTGAGCAGTCATTTATATGTTAAGTACTGAACTCTGTATCACTTCTGCCTTTCAATATTACATTGCTTGCTATGTATTTCCCACTCGCGTCTGTTATGTCATGGATCAGAAATTCATTCCTTTTACTTCTGTCGAGATCCAGAATACCATCATGCATGAAAATTCAGAGGCATTTTTTTTTCCTGACTGAGAATTATTGGATATACAGCTATAAAAGCATACATAAAAGCTAAAAGCCCTTAGAATTATTTGGAGGGGAGACAAAACATCCTTTAAGCAACAAATCAGTTGGAAATTCTTCATACTGCTCTTCTGTACCAATTCCTGCAGGATTTGCTTTCTACTCCTGTCTGCTTCAGGAAAAAAGATTGTCAATTATGATAAAGGATTCTGGATGGCAGGATTTAGACTCATGCTACAGACAACTATATCTAATGAGATTACCCGATTCCTTTTTAAGGATCAATAATTTATTTATAGGCAGAGGCCTCAAAAGTTAATTTCTAGTACTTCACTCACCATGCTGTCCAGCACTCAAATGACTTCTAGGAGACATACGATCAGAACTGGCTAATCCTCATCGGCTTGTTTAAAAAAATTGTCAGATTAACAAATCAATGATACTTACACACTACAAAATTGGTTTCCATTTAAAAGTTGGCTGGATTTACACAGTTTACATGCAGCATAAATCCCGTTTTCACATAATTTAGCAAGGATTCCAGGCAAAGTGATTCTTGTCGATTTACAAGACACAAACTGGCCAGCAGAAATCCTATTGCAGTTTGATGGATGTCTATTGAGGGAAACAGGGAAGGAGGAAAAAAAAAAAGCAAAGCAGGATTTTTGATGTTTGGCCACAGATTGCTGTCACTGATAATTTTCCTATCTCTGCTTTCACAGCCAACTGTGATTTTCCATTCAGAGAGCTTTTCCCTGCTTTACCGGCTATGCCAAGAAGTATGCCTTGCCCAACTTCTGACTCGTTGATGCTATATTCATGCAAAAACCCATTGAGGGGAGGGGGGTTGCATGAATGCAGGATCAATGGGTGCTACATTCATGGGTTTTCCCCCGTCTCCCCATTTTAATTCTTCTCTCAGTTGTTATAAAAGAGTCAAGCATGGCTGCCATCAACCAGTCTGCGGCATCGCACACAAAAGTTAACCTTGCTGCAATAAATTCTTTGGTATGTGCATGTACATCTCCTTTCTCTCTCTCTTTTCCCCTTTCTCTACATGTATTTCTTGTTCCCATTTGAAGGTAGTGGAGCATTATCTAGTTTTATTTTTATTTTTTTTTTTACTTTTGGAATTTAATGGAGAGTGGGTTGTGGGAACACATCACACCTGAGATCATTAGGACTATATCCTCCTTCACTGGGACAATGACAAATCAAGGTACTAAACATCTGAAAGATACAATGACTTTTTTTTTTTTTTCTTTTTTTTTTTTTTTTGTGCAATGACCACTGAATTAGAAGAGCTGTGATATAAAACTGATTCAGGTGACAGGTGCTTGATGAACTGAATCTCCAACAACCCTAATAATAGTTTCCTAACTTGTTTCTGTACTTGGAAAATATGATCTGAGGACAAACATAAATATCTGCAATAAAAAAAATACAACACAGTGTCAGTTTGCATTTTTTCAGTCTTGTATCTACAGATACAACTGAACTGAAGGTTAATGCTAACATTTAAAGACAGACTGTGTATAATCTAAGAGGACATGTGACATTTTTAGGTTTCAAGGCTAATGTTTTGTGTCTTTGTTGTTCAGGAGAGTCTCAGGTAAGAAAGTAAGCTAATGTCAATGACTATCTCAGTACTAAAGAGATAAACAAATAAATAGAGACAAAGGAAAACGTCATGGAAGTGGCTGAAAAAAGTGGCATGCACACAGTACAGTAAACAATTCTGCTGAGCACCATTCTAATTTGTCCCAATCTACCACAACCAATTACTCCTGCCTCAGAGACACCTTATCTTAGATTTTCCAAGCCAGCTAGCCTCTATTTCTTGATAAAAGACACAGCAGTATTTCAGAAAATTGCACATTAGATAAAGAAGGAACCCATTGTTAGAAATAATTGCCCGCATTTTTTCCCCCAGCTGAGCCAATCCTCCATCCAAATAGTTGAAAAGCTAACTACCTTCAAAGTTAGGTCTCGGTAATCCATCTGTATTGTCTCAGTGATCCATCTGTATTGGCCAGGAAATAATAGGCTTGACAATATTGTAGCACCATTGCTCTTAGCATTACTGTCTGCTAGAAAAAGGTGGGAAAATAATCTTTGAGAGGTCAGCGAGAGCGAAAAAGGTCTGGGTTGAATTGTGCTCTCCACAATGCCGGCTGGACACAGCACACATTTGTGACACAGATGCAACACTGAGCTCCATAATGCACAAAAGGTAGAAATCATTCAGCCCTGCTCCTTCCTCCTTCTTTTCTCTCCTCATCCCCCTTCTGCAAAAGAAATTTGGCTTGGGAGAAGCTCGAGCTAGCAGTAAGTACTACAGATAAACAAATGTACTGAACCTAACAAAACCGTCGCTCTCTCAGTATCCTCTCTCTGGCACAGGCCAGTAACAGATGCTATGAGAAAAGCATAAGACACAAGACAGTTAAATATCTCTGTACACCAACCTCATCTGCAGACCACAGTTTAGGGACATTCTGTGATAGCAAATACAATCAGAGCACTTTCTTCCCTCGCCATGCTTGGGAATTACCCATTAATGTATCTAGTCACTTTGGGAACCCTGAATACTTGTGGTCTCTACAATATCCTTAAGCAGTAAGTTCCACAATTTTAATTTGCAGCAGGTGAGCTTCCCCTGTTTGCTTTACACCTGCTGCCTTGCAGATGCATGGCTATCTCCAGTTCTCACATAATAAGAATGGGTAAATCCCTATTAGTCTTTTCCATCCCTCTCATTGTTTTAGAAAACTCTGTCACTTCCCAATACAGATATCTCTTGTCAGAACAGAAAAATAAGCATCTCATCACACACAAACTATTCCATACCTCTGGCCATCTTTGCAGCCGTGTGTTTAAACAATAGTTAGCACTTTATTTTTCAGGGGCAATAACCAAAACTGGCCTTGGTATGTGCAGAGCAGGGTGCACTCTCCATTTACCACGGAGAAATAACATTTTGTCATTCCTAATAGTTCCTAAGATCTTAAATCGCCCTTTTGACTTTCACTTAGTGCCCAAATGATTTTTTTTCTCTGAACATCCAAACAGGACGCCAAACAAATGAGGCAGCAGACGATAGACCAGTGCCACCCTGACTGCTTTTGCCCTTGTACACTCCAAAGGATGCCACCCCTGCTTCTTAAGAAGCCTTACTGAAAAGTGTACTCAAAAATACCAGCAGTCTCACGCTGACAGTCAGCTCTGAAAACCACATCAGTTTGTTACTCCATCCTTGCACCTGAGCAAGGCTCCAGCAGCGTTGCAGCCAACTCTGGGCTACAGCCATGTACGCATTAACCTGACCTGCCTTCCTCACTCCCAGGATGCCACCCCTGCTTCTTAAGAAGCCTTACTGAAAAGTGTACTCAAAAATACCAGCAGTCTCACGCTGACAGTCAGCTCTGAAAACCACATCAGTTTGTTACTCCATCCTTGCACCTGAGCAAGGCTCCAGCAGCGTTGCAGCCAACTCTGGGCTACAGCCATGTACGCACTAACCTGACCTGCCTTCCTCACTCCCCCTCAACGTGCCCCAGCGCTGGGACTTCCCCGGTGATCCCAGGGCTACAGCTGACCCTGCACAGCGTGCCCCACTGTCACAGCACGGAATGGACGGCCCCACTGCCACCCAGGATCACCCTCACTGCTGCCCAGGATCACCCTGCCACTCTGCTTCGCCACGTCCTGCCAGCAAGGAGTCACCATACAAGACTGCAAAATGACTTACCTGCTCTCTAAGGAGTTGAGGATGTGGGAGCTATGCTTTGGTGTGAGGTACAGGGGAAAAAACCAAAATGGACCAAGATGTGATAATCTGATACACATGAAAATGAACAACGAAAAGCTTTTATCTGAAAGTTCAAACCAAGAAACAAAAGATCAGGGTAGCAAACAAATAGGAAGAACAAATAAAACTACCATCAGCCGCCTCCTTTTCATCTTCTAAAGGACAAATATATTTACTCTGTAGTAAGTAGCCTTGTAACTTGCTTTATAAAGACCATGCAGTAACAAGAAAATTACAAGGATAATTTATTTTCTGACAGAAGAAATAGCACAGGACTGGAAATGCAACACTAGACAAGGACTGATGTTCAGTGAAATTTCTCCACTGTCCCCAAAGCATGTTATTAAGTAATGTGAGAAAAGTGTAGGGTAATTAACCCTTAACTACACAATATTTGCAAAGGCACTGTATTCTGCTCTATATTGTATATGATATTGTCAGGTTCTTTTATTTTCATCAAAGCAGAGAGAAATGGAAACAGAAAGCACTTTTGCATATGTGCCTCATGGAATGAAGAATGATTTCTCTAAACCCTAGATGTGAAACCCTGGAGTTTCATAAAGAGTACAAGGTTCCTCGCAACCTGACCTGTACACACACCATGCTGGAGCACTCGCTGTTTACGCAGAGCCTGTACCGAACTCATGCAGAAAATCCCTGAAGATGAGACAATTTGTCCAGTACCCTCAGTCTCCTTGTCTGTGCTAGGAGAACGAAGGATCTCAAACCAGGACAGCATCTGACTCGTAAAAAATGGAAAAAGGAATCTCCATTTGCAGCTTAATCTTTCATCTGCAGGTCCCACTACAGGTTTGGTTTTGGGTTTATTGTTTTTTTTTTTTTATTTTTTTTTTTTTTTTATCTCTAGTCCCGTCAGGACAAGCTCCTTTGTGACTGAAAATCCTGGTTACGTGAAGTATGCTGCATCTAGCTGTGCAAAGGTGATGTAACATTTATTTTTATTTACCTTACAGTTGAGCTGAAAGCATCCCTTGTGCTAATAATAATGCCACTGCGCTAAATAGTGGGTGAATATGTCAAATTAAACAGATGATATAGCTATTTGCAAATCTACCAGAGGATGCCATGTGCAGGGGTGATGCAGAATCTATGGCTGATTTCCCAAGGGAGGGGGCTGCAGCAGTACAAGAAAGCTGCATATTCTTCCATGCTATGGATATAATGACCAATGTAAAACTGTGATTTTAATTACGTCTCTCAGGATCAGAAGATGTGAGTTTGGCCTAACTTAGCAATCTTAAAAGAAAAATATTACACTGCCAAAGATAATTCTCCAGCTACCCTTTACAATCAGAAAACCATAAATCCCATGTCTTGAATTTACAGAATCTGTAAACCAACAATGTGTAACAGACTCAAATCTATGACAATGACAAGGCAATGCTGCCATGCAGTTATCTTGGGAACCTCCACTGAAGGCAATGGCAACTGAAAGTTAAAACATCTGGCTCTGAATCCTCTCTTTATGATTTTGTGGAGAAGGAAGAACAGTCATAGCTGCATGACAAAACACCGGTTTCGTATTTTCTGACTTTTCTCTCGAAGTCTTAACAATATTTAAATACGGCTTACTTCACATTAATGCATGTATTATATAAGATTAAAAAAAATACAAGATCTGTCTCCTACAAAGCTGTTTATGGAATATATTAATGTACATCTTACTCAAGAGACTGAAGTCTTCTCTTCACAGACATTTCAGCTTTCTGCATAAAAGTAAGCTCAGGCAGCATTTACAAGGAAAAGAAAGAAATCAAATAATAATAACAAAAAGCTTTTTATGTGCTCAAAAAACCAGACCAGTAGAAATTAGTGTGCTAGGTACAGCCGGTTTCTTTTTCCTTTTCTTTAATTAACCTGGCCTGTTTACCTGAATTGCTAGGAAAGAAGGATCTGGTGGAGCGAGTACAACAGAGAGCCACGAAGATGGTCAGAGGGCTGGAGCACCTCCCATACGAGGACAGGCTGAGAGAGTTGGGGTTGTTCAGCCTGGAGAAGAGAAGGCTCTGGGGAGACCTTAGAGCAGCCTGCCAGTGCCTGAAGGGGGCTACAGGAGAGATGGGGAGGGACCTTTTACAAGGGCATGTAGTGATAGGATGAGGGGTAATGGCTTTTCACTGGAAAAGGGCAGATTTAGATTGGAAATAATGAGGAAATTTTTTCCTGCAAGGGTGGTGAGGCAGTAGCCCAGGTTGCCCAGAGAAGCTGTGGATGCCCCATCCCTGGAGGGGTTCAAGGCCAGGCTGGATGAGGCTTTGAGCAACCTGGGCTAGTGGGAGGTGTCCCTGCCCATGGCAGGGGTTTGGAACTAGACGATCTCTAAGGTCCCTTCCAACCCAAACCATTCTGTGATTCTATGATTCTGTGATTAGAGCCCACCCATTACTGGCCCTGAAGCCTGCACTAAAAGCCAGAGAATGCCATTTAACTAAAAGTTCTCATATCATTCTTCTGCTTTAGCAATACAACTATTTTTAAAACAAACTTTAGGGCCTGGAATAGCTCTATTTTTAAAGTATTTTTTTTTGCTAATAAATTGCTTCACTGGGAGGATGCAATCTGCAGTTCATTCAGTCTCCAATATTCTCATGTGATAGTTATGATGAGTCTGAGGCCAGCGCTCAGAAATTAACTGTCTCCATTTTGAAGGTAGCAGAGTTTAGCTGGGCAGGAGGATAGATCAAAAAACCATCAGCCTAAATAACCATTTGTAGCTAGTGAACAAAGAAGCGCAAATGGAGATAGTTTCACTAGGAAATTTGAAGGTGAGTGCACAGGGAGACAGGGATTGCAGCATACAGAAAAAATACAGAACACTGAAGATATCCAGCACTAGCAGAGCTATTTTTCATGTCAAATTTTCTTTAACCCGCAAGCTCTCAGGGCCAGACTCATTAGCACACTGACCACGATGCCTCAACCCAGGCACTAGACTACATTTGCAGGACTGTGGCCTACATTTTCCTGACAAACGAGGCCAGGAAAGGGATGGGTTCCCCTGAAGGAGCTGCCAGCATCTTACTGATACAAGGAGAGGTACAGAACAAGGGGACTGTGCTGAGACACATCTGTAATCAGAGAGACCACACTGAGACGGTAACGTTCGTACAGTATGTGGGGGACATCCAATGACAGAAGAGCCGAATGCACACCTCTCAGGAGAAAATGGCCCCTCTGCAGGGAAGAATACGGCTGGTCACTTTGTAGAGTGTAAAACTCCCTAGCAGGAACAGATATGTGGAAGGAAATAGTAACAAACAAAAATTTAACCAAGAATTGGTGATAAACATGAGAGTGACAAAAGGATCCCTCTCCCAAATATGCTAGACATACTATTTGATGTGTTGCTTCTCAGAAGCATAAAGGCACTGAAAAATTTCTAGAGCTCATACAAATCAGCTCTATTGTTGTCCATGTTTACCTGTGTGGACATTACCTATGCTGCAAAATGATCTTGGGAAGATCAAAAGGGACTGGAGGCTCTGTGAGCAGCCATGAAAAGGCTACTGTAGGGCTACTCCTATTAGTCCTTTTGGAGGAGTGTCAGATCAGGTAAAGACAGATTCAATCTAGAGGCAAATACATGGCTGCATAGTTAGTGTTGACAGGAAGATAATTAGTTTTCTCAACCACGGAAAGGTGTTCCACGAATGCAACTGCCCAAAATTAATCTCAGGGTAGTTAAAGAAGTGGGTGAAGCAAATGCACAACTTCTGGCAGTTTCCTTTGAGAACACAAGGAGAACAGGTTTGCCTTAGTAAAACCAGAGAAAAATGTCTTTAAGTCCTTGACTTATAAGAAATAATAACAAACTTAAATAGCCAGATTGACAGTACAGTCACTGCTGTCAAAATCCTTGCCCCTAAGAATAATTTTGGGCCAACCTATCACTCAAGATCCTCAGTGAAATCCAACTGACGGTGATAGCTGCAGGGTCTGTGTTCAGCGTTTTTCATTCCTCCATATTTCACATGCAATTTTTCCAGCAGGGACACATATTAACATTTGTGCATCACACAGTGTATAAGAACTCAGAAGGAATATGAATGAAGAGAGACACAGCACAGAAGAGGTATTAAGAGGTACAGTCATTGCCCCTTCCATCCCTAACCTCTAGAGCCAAAGAGAGGCTAATTCAGCTTATGGCATGATAATAGCAGCCTATAGAGCATTTTAGTTTTTGACAACTGCAGTGTTTTAAAGATGTTTTTGGCATTAAGAGATGGCTAAGTGTGCCTTTACCAGATGCCTAGAATCTCTAATGGCAGTTCCATAGCTCTGCGCCACCAGTCAGGAAGGGAAATCTCAGCTGACTATTTGATGTCACCTCAATTTTGCAGTTTGATGAGGACCTGGATGTGCTCCATGACAGCATGCCAACATTTAAAAAGATAAAAACACTGCTGGTGTAGAAAAAGGTAAGGGGAGATTACCAACAACAAATGTGACCAGCACAGAGAAAACCATGTCTTCAGTCTCTGCAGAAAAGGATGTGCAAGGCATGTCTTTGTAGGTCTAAATTCCCTTTCATGTGCATCATATATGACTTCTGCTGAAGTGAGGCAGAGTCCTGGACATGTCAGAATAGGAAGAGGTTTATAAGTTTTTATATGCCCAAATGATAAATTCTTTCCAGAGATGTGCGAGAAGCAAGACACAGTAGGAAAGAGCGATCTAGCGTCAAGGTGGAAAGTATAGAGACAGTGTGTTGATAAGTAATATTGAAAGGCTTTTCTCTGCATAATTGATAATGGAATCATGTTTGTATCACTATAAATCAACACATTAACAAACTTATCTTCTAAAAAGAATAATTTTGGAGGGGCATATCACTGACCTAGAGGTCAATCAGCAATGTGAAACTTATAATGGGTTTAAAATAAATGCATGGTATGAAAACGCATACAGGGAAAAAAAAAATCAAAGACTCATCCCCCAAAGTGGGAAAAACAACTATCAAAATACAGCAAGGTGAGTACTCCTAGACTTTGACTAAGTAAACCCCAACCTTTACATCCAGAAGTGCGTTTCTAACCAGTAATCCACAAGGTATACATGTAAAAAAGTCTGGGGGACTTGCAAGATTTCTGGACAGAAATAA
This sequence comes from Pterocles gutturalis, assembly GCF_000699245.1. Classification (NCBI taxonomy): domain Eukaryota; kingdom Metazoa; phylum Chordata; class Aves; order Pterocliformes; family Pteroclidae; genus Pterocles; species Pterocles gutturalis. The sequence goes on along the minus strand of NW_010115738.1, from coordinate 36,500 downwards.
ATCAGAACTTTCCCTTATGTGAACTGGGATTTGATATGACCTTCATGCTGCAGACCTGTCAAGCTGTAGCAATGATGAATGCAATCAGACAGCTATTAGACACTGTTCTAATTTAGACACAGCAAAACTTATTGAGTAATGTCAAATGAAACAAAAAGCAGGACTGGAAGCGTGAAAGGGCTTTAGTTCCCTTTAGGTAAAATTCAAAGGACCTTGTAACATTGAGGCCTTGCTGAGCTGGGCACAAAGGCCTTGGAAGTGATGAGGCAAGATTATTGACCGAATATGGCAGAATCCTGTCACAATCCTCAGAGGAAGCTTAAGATTTCTACAGGGATGCTGTGTTTTTGCAAAGTTGTGAGTAAGGCAGTTAAAATAATTTTGAAAGTTTGCCTTTCTTTTGTTCCCTTGTCAATACTACCTAGAAAATTAATTCTTAAGCAAAAAACGTGAAGAAAAGTATAATTTCTTTCAATACTGTTTTATCACCTTAGTCAAGACCGTATCTATGAAGAACACCGGAACAATTCTATGTGCATCAATAAATAAGCAGAAAGACATAGGACTGAAAACCTCTCCCCTGCACCTAAACTATTTTTAGTAATTTAACACACGGCTGAAAATGTTCCCCAAGCACCTCCAAACCCAATTGTGGGATATAGCCAACTGTGAAATACCAAAAATGTTTTAACAGACTACAAAGCTGTAATTGGAACTGTCTTTTCTGCTAGACACGGGCTCAGAAATATTTAGCTTCTGTCCTTCAGCCTTCTGAATTTACACGAAAACAGAGGATTATGTAAGATTGCAAGCCAATTCCTTCTGATCAGATGTGATCAGATTTTCACCCTGTCCCAGATCAGAGCAACTCTCCAGAAGAGTCCAGGTCTAACATAGGGATTAAATGGAGGTTGGCAATAATTTTAGGGATAAATTCTAGCTGGGGCTTTGGAGTCACTTTATTGTTTCCAAAGCAAACGTCTGCTGGACTCACCATGAAAGTGGTATTTTCTTTGCCCTAAATGATGATGGCATAACCGGTCTGCTGGACTCACCATGAAAGTGGTATTGTCTTTGCCCTAAACGATGATGGCATAACCATTAGCACGGAATAAACAACATGAGGCCAAGTGTCTAAAAGCAGATCTAATGACCTGTGATTCCCCAAAAGAAACACGAGTTGTAATCCTTCGAAGACTACCTACTGCTGGTCGCGACAATGCATTGGAGCACTGAGCAGGGCTGCACCGAGCTGATACAGCTGGTAGGTGCCCACATGAAAAGGAGCTGGGCACATTCAGCCCTTCAAAACCAGCAGATAATCTAAACCAGGACAAATCAGTCTCTGTGGAGGGGAGACAGCGTTGTGAGCAGACTGAGAATCTTTATTTGGGCTTGAACTGCCTGAACACTCTTTCAGCAACTTCCTAAACGTTGTCAAACTAGCCAGAACCCAGGCTTGAATATGGGGAGAGCAAGAATCTTGACACTAAATTTTCCTTGCTTTTCTTGGAAGTTATGCCCTGACAAAGGACCGCTCTGCCCAAGAACAAGTCTGCCCAAGGGAGCTTTAGCAGGTCCAACAAACTACTGGTGCTAAATCAATATTACCAGGACTATTAATATGGATTTTTGCTGTGCCAAAACCCCAAACAAAACCCTTGGAAATTAATATTTGTGCATCACACAGGTATATTTAGGACACATTCTAGGAGATCAAGAAATAGAAACCGCTTTTCAACTGTGAAATGGGCTCAGGCCCTCCTAAAGCAAATTTGGCGACACACTGGTTACTTCTGTACTATCAGAAAAATATGGCGATAATTTATATAGTTAAACTGTCAGAATGGTCCTTGGTGCACTCCTGGCCCAGGCACTGTCCCAAAAACCACCTGAGGATGCTTTCAGAACAATAACATTTCAGGGGCCATTTTCCAAAGGTTTTCTGCATTCAGATGCCCTGGTTTGGAGAAGAACTTCCTAGTGTGGGCATAGGCAGCTTTTGTACCAGGCAGCCTTCATGTGCCTGAGTACCTTCCTTTTCACTTTACTACTCTAGATACCCAGCTTGTGGAAAAATTTTCCTGCTTGTGTCCAACACCACACATGAAAAGACCATGAATACTCAACTGTATTGATCTCTAGCGTCATAACATAAGAACAGATCTGGACTAGAAAAAGGTCAATTAGTATTAACTTACTATTTACTTCAGCGAAAACAAAGTTCAAGTCCTAAAATGGAAGCAGAGTTAGGCTAGAGTGAAGTGGTTTTTATGGCAAATGGGAAATTCCTTTCAAATAAAACTTCAGTCCAAACTAAGAGTGGAAATATCATTTGCTATCTGTCAATTCTTAGTGAGATTCTGTGCAACCTCACTTGCTGGGGTGACAATTTCTGAAATCTAGGTTTTGATATATACTATGTCCTGAGGATTAAAATACTACTTAAGATTGACAATAATTGCTACAGTTGCAGGAAAGAGAAGTTGACAATAATTGCTACAGCTGCAGGAAAGAGAAGTTACACAAGTCATTTGACATAATAGAAATTTATGTGTATGAGCTGTTGTATTAGCTTATCATTCAATTGTTTTAATATTCTAATTCAAAGGCTCCTATTAAAGAAATCACTAGTCAATAACAGTGTGAGTTACTGGCAGTTTACAGATCATTCATTTCAGTGGCCATAAGTTCCCCTTCTTTTGAGACCTTATGAAGTTCAGCTGTAGTAGATTTATAGCTCTACTTTGGAAATCATTACTTAAATTCAGTTAGGACTTATTATCTTCCCTTACGAATTGTTATCAATAACTTATCTATAGTGAAAGGTTTTTATTACAGAGAAGAAATTTACAAGTTTAGATTTCATAAGGGCTTCATTTCCACTGGACAGCAAATATGCAGCAATATCAAGTCTCAGAAGCAGCTTAAATGACTGCTAATTTCCTACAATAGCCTAAAGTTAAACTTATATTTTTTTATTTTAGAGCTTTCTCTACTGTTCCAGGATGTTTAAATCTATGAACCACACATAATTCTCAGTATAAAAGCAGAGTAAGTCTGTATACTTCATCTAATATTCCAGTACTTGTGCAAAGAAGGGCTGAGGAAGCTCCAACACAAAGCTCCGTAACTCTTCCTTAAATGTACAGATCAACATTAGATACACTCAACGAGAGTTCACCTATCATTCCTTTTCTAAAAAGAACAAAAGATTCAAAAGGATAAATGATAACACAAGGAAGTAAAGCAAAGGCAATTACCACAATATACGTAACTGGAAAGCGGCAAGGTACTGCTAGCGAAGACTACTGCAGGATGGTTTAATGTGAAGTAGTGGATGCTTGTGCTGATACATTTGGAAGCAAAGCAGCAGATCTAGCCACCTTCCAAACAGAACAAGCAACATTGTATGAGAAGTACTAATTTTCCCAGCAGGTGAACTCATATACCTGTTCTGAAAAGCAAGAGGTCAAGGGGCTGCATATGAACCTGTTCAAAATGTTTATTTTTTAAACAATGTTTTAAACCAGCTTCTCAGAGATATTACTTTTTGAGTATAATACTTTTATATTTTAACAATTTCTTTTCTACATCCATGCTTTCACTATAATACAAACTTTCTATGAGCTATACTGCCTATTAAAATCTGCACACTTACTCAAGCCTGTTTTGGGAGTTTTGCTGGGGGGGGGTGTGGTGGTGGAATTTGTAATGTAATTATTTAAGATATAGCCAGAGCTGCACATTTTCAAGGATTATTGGAAAATTTTGAATGGAATGGCTACTGCACTATGACACTAAGTAACTGAGTAAAGGTTGCTCCCAGATGCCTTAGCTGTGTTTGTCATGCTTTACTTAAGACATAACCTTACTGATCAATTTTTCTGTTTTACAATGCTTGATTTTGGAAGAAACGTAACTCATCCGTAATTCATGATACCATGAAATAATGGTAATGATCTTATTATGAACTCCACTTTAATTCTTCTCTTGGAACAGATAATTTGGTAAACAATTGTTTATGATTATTTCACAACTCTTTTGGAAAGTACACTTACTAGTAAAGAACCTTGCAGAAACCGTCCTTTTAAAATAAATATTTGAGATACACAGTGAAATAATGTATTTTTAAATTGTAAGTGTAAGAAACTGCATTTAAAATTCCACTGTAAAATTAGTGTTATATAATTGGGTAAAAAGTATATCATGCAAGCAACCAAAACAGTTCAAAATCTGAGTAATAAATACTTCCATGATACTGCTTATAAGCCATATAAAGAATTATGTCATTTAAAGTAGTTGTCCAAAAATTCAAAAATCTAAGAGTCTTAGTAGTTTTCAGACAATTCACAAACATGGAACGGGTGAACTTATGAAAAACAACAAGAACAAATATAATTTCAAAAGATTCAGCTTAGCCTGCAGCAGAAAAGCAACAGATTTGCCTCTGATTTAGAAGCAAGTTTCATAAATTCACACTTTAACTAGTTCTATAATAACTGTAGCATTGGGATAGTTTAGAAATGTCACTGCATGTGCAACGGTGTAAGTAGCACTAAAAGTTAAATACATTGCCATTATTAGAACACTAAAAGTTAAAAAATCTGAAAACCTGGTATATTAAAGATAGAAATATTATCCTTAGAATCCCACAGGAAAAGCTATGTTTACCAATTTGTTAAAAATCTCTACAACCTTTTTTTCTCCAAGTATTAATAAGATGCCCACATGTGAAAAATCCCTTCACTTCAGTAAAACTACTCACATATTTCAGCTGGTATTTTTAAAGAACATTCATTTGTCATTCCAAAGCTCCCTAATCAAATGTTGGAAGGTTACCAAAATAGTTCCAAATGTCAGTATATCTCCAAAATTTTGACAATTATTTCAAAATGGTACTTGACTCATTTCTAAGCTAATTTTAGAGGGAAAGTTCTCATCATGTGTCGTGACCTTGAATCCTCTTTCAGCTACTCACAGAAAAACAATTATTCCCTGCTTTAACCCCCTTATGTTAACCCATGAGATTAAAACTCAGAAATGAGTCTTTGAAGATGTTGACTCTTCCCCCAGTAATCACTCCCCCTGTTCCCCTACTCCACCCTGTGGACAGGATATGCAATTATGATATTCATACACACTAAATTTCCTTTTTGCACAATACTGGATAATATTGTAATCCACCCCACAAACCTCAGAAAGAGTTCAGATTAGAAAATCAAAGCAGTTTTGTGAATATTCCCAAAACATAATTACCAGTTAATGAAAATGGTGTACAGCTGAAGACAGCTTGCTTGGTCTAGTACATCACACCTACATTGTTTTCCCTCCCAACGATGATATCAACATTAAAAAAAAAAAAAAGTATTCCAATGGCCATTTCAAATAATCTATGTTTTCTTTTACCATTTTAAATGTTAATAGCACTTGAAAACATGGATTCCTCAAATTGGCCATTGGAAAATTTCACTTTAATGGAGATAATAATTAATAATGAATTTATAATGCAGTTAGCATTTGGAGGACCTAATTAAGATTGGGTACCATTAAGTTTGTCATTATCTTGTCAAAATACACAGTAAAATGAAATTAAATTCCCTTCCTGCTGGGCATTTTTCTAAAAGACAGGTTTTTAAAGATCATCCAAAATTTGCAAGACAATTGGGTTCCATCATATCCATAATGGTCTAAAAGAGATCTGAGAGCCATTTTCCCTCAAGGAAAGAGATTGCAGAAATATCTGGGCTTTTTTAAGAGATGTTCAAGATAAAATTTTGCTCATTTCTGAAAGAGCAACTGACCCATTACTGGTTTCCCACCCAAGAAAAGGCACAGGCGAGCATGCAAAGCAAAGTCAACTACAGCAGTATGTGTCAGTGGAAGAGTTTTACTGGATACTGTTCTGTGAAGGGTTGGGCATAGAATAGAGAGCAAGGAAGAGTGAAAAAACCATCCCACACAATATCTTCTCATCAGTAGAACTGACTTAAGGAGCTCCATCTCTGAACATCTGGCTGAGTTTTTCTCTTGCCCCAAAGCCATGCTAGCACAATTGTTGTGTGTCTACATTGTGAATTATATAAGGGAATGGTCCACATTGAAAACAAGACTGCAAACTTCTCACCACAATCCTGCTGTGGTCAACCCAGCTAATTCCTCTGCTTCACATCTCAATGCAGCCCCCAAAACTGCATTGACACACTTATGGGGATGGCAAGGGTTTGGAAACAGGGATCCAGAGGCCGATAGTTCAGGTGCACCTGAAACTGGCACTGCTGTCAAAAAACTGGTACATGGACATGCGATGTGGGAGAGAGACAGCAAGATAAGTCTAAGGAAAGTAGAGCTTTGAGAAAAGCCTAGAAAGGAATATTTTGGGATGATTGTTCCACAAAAGGCATTAGGCACTATGAAAAAAAAAATGCATTATCTTCTGCTGCATCCAAATAAACAGTACTTTCTTCATAAATTGACAAGGTCTCTCAAGGCAGCACCTCCAGCTGTAAGCATTCTTCTTCTATCTGTCAAACTCACAGGAGCAGGCAAGACACGTGCTCTCCAACTGTCTTTTCAGTGAAGGGCTATCAAATATTTCCAGACACAATCCTGAATTATGTAAAATTGCAGGGAAGACTATGAAAGAACATAGAATCACCATGTTGTACAGATGTAGAACAGCAAACAAATTAATGGCATAGTTGGTCCTGATAAGTGAAATACAGTTGATGCATACAACGCTGTAGCCCTAGACTTCTCTAAGGACTGATTATGTAAAGAAATTGCAGTAGCAAGGCTAGATGAACAGGTTTCTCTGGTTCATTACCCTCTTAGCCATGCCAATCCAGCCGCTCGTAAACCTGATTATTGAAAGATCCAGATCACCTATGCTTTTGTGCTTTGCTTTTTAAATAAAATAGTGATGTTTAGTTCCTGGGCTCAGAAAGAATTGTACCAACAGAACTGAAGGGGTAGTAAAATAAGGTGCAGGAGTAAGGGGTTGACACGAAGGGAAGAGAGGACATGTGAATTTCTTATGATGTTTTTGCTACTGAACACATCACTCCATCTACCTTAAACTAAGCATGTCACAGGAGAGGTAAAAAATAAGGCCCTAAGTGAAGGGTCTCTGTAAAAGCCATCATGGATGAAGACATACAGCAGGAGAATGACAGAGGTCTGGTTTAACTTAAGCAGTGCAATAAACCAAATCTAGAATGACAAGATGCCTCTTCCCTGCTAGGGGATCCAACTTTTCCTCCCACGTCCTTTTCAGTCCTGGATCTCAGAAGGCATTTTCATATGCATTTAAAATCTAATCACAGACTATTCTTCATTCCAGATTCAGTGGATTTGCAAAAAACACTGGAAGAATGTTTAGGGAAGAAGTGATCAGCTAGAACCACTGAAAAGATTTAGTATTTCAATAAAATAAAGAGTATCAGAGACAGGGGTGTGCAGTATGGAAACCATATGCCCACAAAAAATAACATTACTTTCAATGGCATTGTTCAGAAAATATAAAAGGCAAAAGATTAGGCATGTTCAGGAAACTTCTGCCAATGTGCCATTTATTGGATTATCGTTAGAAATTTCCAGGGATTTGGTGGGTGTTATGGCACGAGGGCAGTTGCCAAAGACAAGGTTTGTGGAGTCATGAGCATAAATTTAAAAGAACAAACCATGAGACTTAAGAGGCACATTAGCATTCTGACTCTGCCCACTCCTGCACAGAATGAAAGACGTATTTTACAGCCTGTGAGCGTTAAAAATTATTGCGCTGCTATAAGGATCTCTGCCTTCTTAGTGGATATCTCATTTACTCAAAGCCCATCAGAATGAAAAAAAAGAAACAATATTTGCCTTTAAATCTGAATACTGTGTAAAATATTGTCACACTTAATCAGGGCATTCTATTGTCATGTCAGTTGTGAAGGAACATTGCAAAATACTCCAGGGTGTCAGTGCTGCAAAGCAAGCCTTCCATTTCTGCAGTTGTGTTTGTGTGTTCTGCTTTGTTGAGTGGAAAACTGTTAATAACCATTTCCTAAATTAATACTGCTAATATTGCTGTCCATATTTGAGCAAACTATTAAATACTGTTTGCTTATTAGAACACAGTGTGCAGCAACAGGATTCTATTTTATGCACTCGTAAATACCTCAGAACTTCAACTCTTTTCTCAAATACTGTAATGTGTAAAAGCAAATGGTAGGGGAAAAAAGTCAAATGTAAGAGATGTCATTAAAGCTGTCACAAGGATTTGTCAATAGTCATGTTGAACTTGTTGTGTCCAAAATATTGTACCACGGGAAGCACTGCAGAAGACTGGTAATTCAGGTTACTGGATGGAAACCAGTAGGATTGTATTAATGTTGCTGGACTCCTAGCAATTCCACTGTCTTCACAAACTTGATTTTTTTTTTTCTGCTCTCATCCCTTCCACCAAACAACAAGCTGCATTAGAGACTTACACTCAGTTTTACAGCTTAAGCCTACCTACAAACTATGCATCAATACAAGACTAATAGTGCATAAAATTTAAATTCTACTGCACAGCTACATAAAAATGCAAAATGCTCCGATGGTATAATGGCTGGTGCTGGGAGCTCAATCCAAAAGAGGGTTGCCCCAAGGCAAGTCATACAAATGCAATTATCTTTCACATACTCAAACTGCTTTCTTTCACAACATTACTTTTATTATGCAAATGTATAAATTTCATTTTAATCCGCAAGACCATCTAGAAGATTAAACCAGTACTCATGTCTTACCTTCACTAAGTGTAATTAAAGATATTTAAAATTTAGTCTTGGAGGAATTATACTAATGCAAGAAAGAGCTCCATATTGCCCTCAACCTAAATTATAAAATACAGACATTACAAGAGAGGAAGAAAATGCTTTGATTCAATACGCTCACTTGCTCTCTCTCTTTTTCTCCTCCATTGTCCAGATGAAGGTAATGTGGAAATGGGTTTCTCAACTAGGAGAAGTCCCTGTTTCAATAAAGGAGGCAGAAGTGCTGAATATTCATTGCTTTGCAACCTGTGTAATAATTTTGATGACTGTAGTAGTTGCATTCTGATTAGGCGGCATTTTATACTCGCTCTACACAACTGTGACTGAGGATGGAAAGTGCTGAAACAATGAACGAGCCAGACCAGCCGTGTCAGCAAGAAATGAGAACAGAGGAAAAGCCTGTGCAAAAGAGTGCTAGGATAAAAGGACAAAAAGGCAAGTGCCACTCACAATCAAGTGGGATGTGAAACGGAAGAGACTGCTGCTCTGATCTGCCCTCTCTGTAGGATCCCATGATTTCTCATGACCTGCCTGGGGAGAGGGTCTATTCCCCTTCAGCAGCAACAAGGGGGTTTAGAGCCTCTTCCAACAAGCCAGTCCTTTTGACTGGTGAAAAGGCACATCACAGATAAGAACCACTATCCTGATAATCCCTATTGAATATCAACAGTTTTTAATGAACCCACGCAAAATGCACTCTGATTTCCTGGCTGTTATTTTGGGTTCTCTGGTGAGGAACTCTTATACATGTGCAAGGAAATAACTTGTATGATAGAAGTCTCAGGAACACAGAAAAATGAAAGGATGGAAATTTTATTCCACTTGTGTTTGAGCTGTAATACTGAAGAACCCGTTTTTCAATAATAAATAGTGCAAAAAATTAAAATAATCTTCAGGAAAGGCTGCAATAATTCCAGGAAGAATGCTAGCATACAAAGTGCTTTGGCCCTCATCCAAGAAATCATCTTTTTCTTTCCTGCAAAGAACTTGTTCTGAATATTTTCTGAATTTTAAAGAGGTGTCCAAATCCTTCTGAAGCCAGAAGGATCACAGGGACAGAAACTAAGAAAAGACCTGGCAAAACCATTTAGTCAGGTACTTTCTTTAATGTGATCTTGAAATGCTACAGACAAAGCTAGTTTGTGTCTGGATTAGGATGGCAGATTTAAAATGTTTTCTCCCTATTCTCTTTATTCTCCAACCTTGTTTATTAAACTAACTATAATGCCTTAAATTCTCACTTTATTAATCTCCCAAGTGATAGCTTGATGCAACTAAAGAGAACCTTTCTCAAATCTCAGTACATGTAAAAGAGAGTTTAAAGTTTAAAAACCTAAACATGAATACTTACACAAAATATACGGTCATTCATCAGTTCAAATGTGGACATATTTCAGAATAAACGATTCTTGGGAAAAAAAAAAAAAACAACCAACATCAGGCCAAAGATTAAAAAAAAAAGAGTGAAATCCATAGATGGGTAATATATCTTTATGTTTTGTGATGATTTTTCTATTGCCATTGTGGAAAAAAAATAATTAAAATGAATTTTTGAATTCCATAATTTTTCTTTTAGTTGCCACTGTAGACTAATACAATTTTAATATATTCTCTGGCCTATAACCTTCTTTGACAACTGAATCTTTTTCGTTTCCAACAAGTTCAAAAGGAAATATACCTTTTTAGCTTTATTTCTTTCTACATTACTTGACAGAAAATGTTATAAAATATCGGCCAAACTATACTGACAAACAGAAAGGGACAAAACCATTGTGTAATACATCCTGTGTCACATTTAGTTCTTCATTCCTAACTCTAACAAGAAAGAGTTAGCAAATGAAAGTTGGTACTCCATTCCCATAGCTCGCCTTATGTAGGTATGTTCCTTACTTCTTCTCTACCCAACCTACACTCTCATGTAGGAAAGAATATTTCCCAATATGCTCATGGAGCTATGAAATTCATTAGAACCAGTATTTTTTATCCTCTCACCTACTTCCCTGCAGACTTCTGTAGCCATCTCACTCCCTTCCTCTCCACTTGGTCTTGAAAACCTTCCCAACTGGACGGACAGCTGTGCTTCTTAACTTCCCCACCCTTTTTTGATGTTATTTTATACCACTTTTATTATTTTATCATTTTTAGTTATTAACCTTCCTCAGCCAGAGATGTAACAGGTTAACTGTAAAACAGAGTAAACTCATAAGGTGCTGTAAATGCCTATAAAGTGCAGACAATGAAATTTACTCCGTGCTGTGTCATGACGTATCTAATCTCTGGCCTAATCCTATAAATGTTTAATTGAGTCAGCTCTGGATACACTGTCCCAGTGGCTTAACTATGAGTCTTTTGGCAAATAAAAGATGCTTCTAAGAGAGATTTTATGGAAATGCACCTTGGATGTAGATTTAGACAGGAAAAGATATCAGGAGGTAGAAGAAACAAGGACTTTTTAGGAGTTTTAGGGACACCTTGGAGCATTAGAGGCAGCATGCTTGCTGAAGTATGTAATAGTAATTAGAGTAATAAAATATGAAAATTTGTTCATACTACCAGTCCAACAGAAAAGAATTAGATTTTGACAAGATGGTCTCAAGTTCTTACTAAATATGAATAGCTACCTAATTCTAAGGGGTCTGGATGTTAACACAATTAAGAGCTTGATGGCTGGCTTGGATCTACACCTGTGAGCATCCCTTCTTGTCCAATACAAAAGTTATGCCAGATCCAGCCTGACATTCTCTTGGCATTGCCATTAAACTCCTAAAGATCCTTTCTTTTCTATGCAAGAGTTTTGAAAATTATTCTGTCATGCCATTGGTCTGAATATGGGTGGTACAAACCACACTGTGCTAAAAACTATAGCTGTCCAGGTCCTCTGTGAAGTGCTTGTTTTGGTGAGGCTCTGCAGTGTATCATAATAAATTCTGTGGGTCGTCTAATAACACATATCTCAGAAGATTGTTCTTTCTCTTTTCCAGCAATGAAAAGTCATCTGGGTCCAAAGCCACATGGTATGGAAAAAGCATATGGACATGAGCTCTTAGCTGCAGTACAATGCACCTCTATATAAATTCATAGAATGAGGGTAGTGATCCTGGAAAGAGCAGTGATTTCAGCTTTGTACGCAGCAGCTACAAAACTAGCACTGAAAATCCACATCTGTGTAGTGTTCCTAATTTTAAAGGCATGCTGAGAAGCTGAATATGCTGGAGAAAAGATCCACAAGAAAGACTGAGGGCCAAAGAAAATGTTTTACAGTGATGGATTGAAGAGCTTAATCTGTAACACTTATTGAAAAACAAGATTGAGAACTTACTTGACTGCAAAGGATAAGTATCTTAATGAGGGAAAAAACAACACCGGATAGTACACGATACTATAATCTAGTAGAGAAATACTTAATGAGAACTATCGATGGAAGCTGAGGCCAGGCAAATCCAAATGAGGATGAAGCAACGAAGCACAATTTCTTCTGTGAGAAGGTGGCTGATTAACCTCCTAGAACTAACTAGCAAGAAAACTGGTGGTTCCTTTATGAGTTTCCAATACAAACCCAGCACCTTTCCAAAAGGTGTGCTTTTGCCAATAATTATGCTTTGCCAGATTATGGGGTTTCAGGAGCAACACACATGCAAACATCCAAAATACAATGCTCTGTGATATACAGGAGATCAGACTAAATTACTTTATTATTCACCCTGAACTTTAAATCTACAAATCTATGAAATCAGAATACTGATCTTTGTGGCTACAGTTCAAACATTTTGATTCAGAAGCTGATGGGGACTGAGGATTCCCTGGCAGTAAAACTGTTGTGACTCAGGTATGGAGAAGGGAAAAAAGACACTAGAAGTTCACGAAAGATGGTTCTGAGGAATAATGGGAACATTCAACTGGCATTTCTAAAAGTACTGCATGACTCATCATTACAAACTTCAGGAAGACAGAGATGATACTAATTGCTTAAAGGCCCCATTAATCTTCAGGGTAGGCTCAAAGTTGACAAGTCAACAGTGAACACTTTCCTCCTTTGCCCATCTTTTGTTCCTAGAACCTACTTGGAAATTCATATTTTAAACAACTGATATCGAACAGACCAGGGAAGCAGACAGGGGAGCTAAATGAAAAGTGTGTTTATAATCTGCTGGGCTTTTGAAATCAAAACCAAAAGCAAATAAAATATAAAACCTTTTGCTGAAAGAATCCTGATGGTCTGCCTTTATTCTTAGAGCTGAAAACATACCTGATCCCTTGGAAGGACATACTGCTATGGAATTAATATCAAATGGAACCAAAGTGTTCAATCTCCACCCTCTATATTTTGATGATTTAAAAATCAGTCCTTCCCAAACTTCCTGGACCACAGACTAATCCACCTTCCAAATTTCAGTTTGACTATCAGGATTCTTTTAGTTTAAAACCATAACATTAATTTGTCAATTGAAAGTAGGTAATACGGTTCTACGGACCACATGAGGACCACTGTCCAGCGGGACCACTGCTTGCCTGTTTACAGATGAAGAACCACTGATCAAGACAAGGTTCCCTCAGGACCTACAGCCTCAGAATGGAAGACACTCCCCAGGCTAAAAATTGGGGTGTTTGAACCTGTTGGTGCAATGAAGTAATTTTCACTTTCCATGACACTGAGGACTAAAGTAGAGCAATTACCCATCCTTTTCATTGTCAATACTTGAGCCTTCAAATTGTGGGAAAAAAAATCCCCTTTACACACAGATCGCTCTGATAAGGGCTGATAAAATGATGCAATTGATTATATAAAGGGGTTTTGTTCTACAGTAGTACAAGAAGGAGAAAAATAGGAATTGACATACCCTGCTGATTGGAAATCTTTTGGCTGGTGTGACAGAAAAAGGAATGGTTTGTGCTTCAAACAATAGAAAGCATTATTAATTGTCTAAAAGGTGATAAAATACACTGCCCTGTTATGTGTTAATCTGTCAGACTGAAAAGTATTTAAAGTGCTGGAAAATTGTAGTGACAATATTTTAACAAGATATTTGGAGGCTAGGCTGTTCTTACACCAAAGATTTTGATAAGATACAAGCACAGTCTATGTAACCACCGAGGATGTCAATAAAATACTGAATTAAATAGGTCAGTGTGAACTAAATTATGTTACAGGTACAGAAGGGAAGAAAATGTATATATGTTGCTCTTTAACCAACTAAATAAAGCACCCAAAATGTATCTGGAAACATCTCACATTTAGACACTTCTGTTTGTGAAAGGGCATGGTTAAAAAATAGCCCTCTGAAGCTCTTAACAAAATTGTATTTTTAACAGCTATTGGTCACCTTGTTTCTGCCAGGGCAAGAAAACTGTATGAAAGGGAAAACAAATTACTAGCAAGGTCTGACTTCATAGGAATGCTTCTTTGGCTTTATGAATAGAGAGCATTAACTCTTAATTCCTCATTTCCCATTGAGTTTGCCTGTGATTTTCTGTATTAATTTTAGTGAGCCTAATAGGAGCTGAGTCTTACAAAAGTAGTAAGTGTGAATTATATTTTCACAATCTCAGGATAATCTGACCATAAGTAATCTATTCTATTAACATCCTAACTGGGCAATAATCAGCTTTATGCCAGTGAAGCTCCTGAACCCTAGCACAGACAACCAATGTACAGGGGATAGATATTTTGTCACTACCGCTAATAGAACAACTGTAAAAACTGACATACAAATAAAAAGCATGTACATACACAGATGTCTATGAAGACTAGCAAACAAAAGAAAGAATTGAAATATAAAGACATAGGCATAAGCTTAAAATCAGAGTTTAAATTACAAAACATGATGCAAAACTACTCACATAAAATATTGTGAAAAACATACAGCAAAGGCCCAACTTCAGTCTATTAAGCACTCTTAATAGTTTTTTTTTTCTCTTTTAAGAAATTCAGTTCAAACTTTAAACTACTTTTTACGTCCCCTTTCCTGTTTTTAGTCAAATTTAGGATCTTCTCTTTTTAATGCATTTGCAGCAAAGCAAATGGGCCCTGTAAGGAGTCATTGTCTTGAAATTTACTTGCCATGCTCCAAAATGTCACTATGTAAAATGAAAGATAAAAGGCAAAAAAGATAAAATGGTAAAGAAATTGTTCTATGCAAAAGCATCTGGACACATTTGCTTGAGGTATCCATGGGAGCTTTCACGCATACGCAATATCATCCTTGGTTATTCATGGACTGTGTTTACTTCTGTCTTCAAATCTGCAGCAATTTCTCCCTTGTTTGCACGTTAGGGTAAGTGCCAACCTCCTGGCTTCTTCTGTGTCGCAGTCTGTACTGCAGCGATATGTAAGAATGCATTTCTAAAAACTTTTGTTAAAAATTTACGGGAAACTAGTGGGAACCAAGGTTCTACACTGTAGCGCCTACAACAATAGAACCTCTCTTGGTGATTTAGAAAACAAGGTACAAGAAAGAGGTTTTTAGCTCATCATAGATGACTTTGGGCTAATCATTCTCAGTGCTGTTGCCCAGCATAATTAGAGCTGGAGAAACACAGTCACTGAGGAAAAACACCAAAACAAACCAAAACAGGCATGGAACATATTGAATTTGGTTGGAGAAGAACAAATTTAAATTGAATATTTGCTGTGTTTATATTAATTTCTACGATGCTGTTGTGTACAATGCCACAATACTCCACTGCTGCTTGAGCCATTTTCTTTCCTCATCAATTACTGTAACACCTGCATATGCGCTGAAAGCTGATGGTACACCCCTCCATTATTTCCCTAATCCCTATTTCCCAGTATGTCTGTTTGTGTGGAACACCAAAAACCTTTACAAATGAAAAATACAGAAGACAGCTTGTTAAATGTGAAGAAGCAGCATCCCCTCTGTACCCAGATAGACAGCCTTAAAGTTTTCTGGGCACAACCCAGACTATTTTAAACACTGGTTGCTACACTTCTCAACCTGCTGGAAGAGTACCATATGTTCCAAATGGGGCTCATTTCTGTTGTCCTTTATCCCAGTTCTGCTCCTTACTATGGGTATTGTAATGGTCAGGACAATTTCCACAGAGGGAAATTGTGTCAAATCTCAATCTGCTACAGTCCATTAAACTATGTGGGTTTAATTCTGAGTCCTGTAGACACTAGCACAATTTTCTTTGACTTGATATTTAATAGGACATAAAAGTGTTAATATTTTGACTAGATGAATTTGGTTTTTGCTTTCAGCAGCAGACAGCTATGAAAAGTTACAGTGGTACATTAGTTACAGTAATTTGGTTTTGGGACACAAGCAAAAACAAACAAAATCCATTAACAGAGGCAATAGCTATAACCAAGGCTAATAAAAAGGGCTAAAGGCAATTTATAAAAAGGAGTCTTAAAATTTCTACAAAAGAAAGAAAATTTAAAGTGATCTGCTAAAGGCAATTTATAAAAAGGAGTCTTACAATTTCTACAAAAGAAAGAGAATTTAAAGTGATCATAAGAGTAACTGAAACAATATTGTTTTTCCAACACTTTAGCTAATGTTTTTCATTTTAAAACATTTAGCCATATATACAAGTACAGTAATTCACAAATTCCACTTTTTTTTCCCTTGGTTCCATACATTTATTTACTTAAAATGTTTATAAGATTTTGGTCATAGGCATCAAACATGACAAATTAACTAGTCCAGAAACATTAACATTAGATCCCTCCTATAGTTCTGTCTGTATCCACCTCCAAGTTCTTTTTCCTTTCCATGGTGGAATAGGCATTGATGCTTTATCTTAAAAAAGCAATTCCATGTTGTTGATATATGCATGATTTTCAGTACCGTGTATCAGACAGAGCTATACCTTGACACATCAGAAACCTGACCTTAACAATATTTTTAAATTTTTCTCAAAGTAGTTGCTTGGAATGACATAGCTACTTTACCCAAGGAAAGACGCTCAGGACACCAATGTGAAGAAGTGAGAGTCTGCAGATCTTTACAGAAAAAAAGACGGACTCAAGAAGGGGCAGGGAGGAGTACAGTAGTCATGGCAGTTTAAAGCAGAAGGAGAAAACCTCATTTATAAGAGCATGTTGCACAACAAATTATTTTATTGAATCAGAGAAGCAAAATACTGTACTGTTTTCACTAGATCTCATGCAAAAATAGCATGATAGGTGACTGGGAAATGGACTCAGGGACGTTGGATACATATCATTAGTGATAAGATATATGGCTTTGTGTTCCACACATTATGTGGAACTGATTCAAGATGCTATGGGTTACAGAAAGCACTCTAATGACATGATGTGTGTAGCCAGTGGAACCAAGCCCATTAGCAAAACCAGCCACCATACAAATTTATGTGCTGCTTATGCTACTGCTTCTTGGCTGCGCATGGGGTACAGCAAAGGACCTGCTCTCCTAAGGGAAATAAAGAACAGTACCATTTTATTGCTCTCAGGGACTGGAACCTGCAGTATAAAAATAAAAAATGGGTATAACTCGAAGTAGGCTCTAGCACAGGTATTCGTCTCCACCAACCAATAGAAAAATCCAGCTCTCTTAATTGTCAGTTAAAAATGTCTGTTTGGGCTTGTGGACACAAAGAGGATGAGGCGCAGTAAGCTGCAGAATGAAGCTGCAGAAGATTTGCAAACGCTCGTAGTCCGTTTGGGCCACCAAGTAGCTTACTCAGTTGCAAAGCCATAGCAACGACCCTCATGTAAAATGCAGTTTTAGGGTACGGGCCAACAAGTTTCCACAGGAAAAGCTGACAAGGGACATACAGACCGATACCTGTTAGGGAGGTAACACCCTACTCTGTCCGCTCTTACCTTAGGGTAAAGCTAGCTTAACCATAGTTCTGTGAATATTCATAATATTTCCTTATTACAAGCCCAGAATGCTCCTCATGCCATGCAGTTAAAAGAGCAGATTTTCTGCTCTCCAACAGTGTTCAGGAAATTGGCAGCCTTTCATCCGCGCAGCGAGTGGGGCACTGAAAGCACATCTGAGTAGGACCCAGATAATGAGCTTTTCAACTTTTAACAACCCAAGAAGAAACTGAAGAGAAACACAGAATGTCACACTTGATGCCCATCTCCTCCATTATTTTCACAGTACTTTGAGTCAGTGTGTTGCTCTGAAAGGAACAGAAATTTCTCCAAGAGCAGGAGCTGAACATGACAGCACCACTTAAGACAATAACAGTATTCCTTTACACATATTATTATGAGTGAAGGCTGTCAGCTTCAGACGCTATCTCACCATTTACAACTCTGCCTTTTACATAGAGATCCTCTATGTGACCACAGCAAGATGCAGGCAAAGAGCAAGGGGGAAATAACTAACTTATAACTAACTTATATTTAAGTGACACTAATCTAAAAAAAGCATACAGTTTTATGAAGAAAGCAGTTGCTGCAGAAAAAAACAAACCAAACCAAACCTGCCTTCAGAAGCATTGAACAGTCTACAACTTTATTACTACATGATGATACCACATTTTTGGTTCACAGATCTCACTCTTGAAGACAACCTCCAGATCTATGCTCACACAGATTTTTCAATCACTGGCTTCTAGACTGGCTAACACTTCTGGAGCACCTTACTTTAAAAAAAGGTTAGAAGGTTAAAAACAAAACAAAACACAAAAAAACCACCTTCAATGTTCTGTGCCTACTTGTGAAGTAGAACATCATCAGAGACAGGAATTTTTGTTTAACTCAGTATGTTAAAAAAAACACAAAAAGAAAAGAGAGAAGAGAGAGAGACTTGAGTAACATGATAGTTTCCACTGTATGGGTTGGGACAACACAGAAATCTTTCCCTGGTGCTTTCTGTCACCAGAAAGGGAGGTATATTAAGTGAGCCTAGAAGCTATACCACAGTTTTGTAGGAGTGAAACTCAAAAGAATTACAAAGAATTAGTGACTCTGCTCCATTTAATGGGAATTGCTAGTTGTATAAAAGATGCTCTGCAAGTACAAATTATTCTGAAAATCCTGACTCAGACCTTTAAATTTTCTGCCTCTCAGGGTGTAAAGGGTCAGGCTAGTTTAAGATCAGGCTCATTTGAGTAAATGAGCTCTTCAACTCAAAGGCTGACACAGATTTTGCTTTGGTACTAATTGAGGACGCTAGCATTAAATACATAGAAGTAAGGTGAAAGATTTTACACTAAGTAACAGACACACGTGGCAGTATTGTGGGCTCAGAAGAACTCAGAGAAAGAAAACACTGAGACGAATGGAGTAACTCACAGCTGCCAGGGTCTTGTTTCAAACCTTATTTATCTCTGCTAGGTGCTCTCAGCCAGGAACTTCGAGGTGTGATTAAGAGGCTGCTTCATGTCTTCTGACACCTTCTGTGCTGCAGACACCAGGTCCACTTCTGGGGCAGAACAGCAGATATCTCCTACTCCTTGTCCACAGCTGATGTGTGCACTTACCGCAGTTCCACATGCCTTTGCAAGCTTACTAGAGGTAATAGAGGGATAGGAAGGAACTGAGTGGCCATTTTTCTGTCTTAAACCAGCTTGAAATCATAGAGAGAAGAGGTATGACGTGGGGTCCTTCTCTGAGTCCCAACCAGGCCACAGGTACAACCACCATTTCTATTTCCCTTTACTCTGTTACAACCTTTCCCTATTCCTTTATTCTGTTTGCAGATACTCAGCCAGCAGGGCTTTGACTAATAACTGCCCCTTTGGCAGGAAAAGGAAAAGACCTTGGAGGTAAGAATGGATTAACCTGCACAGCTCCTTCATTGTTCAATTCCAAAGAGCTCAGGGAGGGAATGGGGAGAAGCTGGAGTGTAGTAAAGGTGAAGGCACCAGGCAATCAGAAATAAGAATGTGAATTGATCAGAGGGAAGTGCACCTGGTGAAATCTCCAGCCTTTTATAAGGAAATCAACTGCATCCATAAATCCAGATGTGAAGAGTTAAAGATACAGGCCAACATCTGCAACACATCCTTTCAGATCTGCTTGTTCAGAGCAGTTGCAAATGGAGAGATTAATTTAGAAGAAACCAAGTTCCAGTCTGTCAGCAGACTGTCAGAAAAAGAACAGAGAGAAAGTATCCCCATGTTATTTCTCTCATATAGAAAAAAAGAAAGGGCTGGTCTTACTAGCCTTTCCAAAAGAAGAAAACCCAAATAGATCTTAGACAATCAGAGAATCAGATAAATGGTTTCCAAATTTGGAAGCGGATAGTGTCAAAAGGACAGATACCCAAGCAAGTAGCAGAGCTAAAAATCAAGAAAAAGACTACAGGAAAGCAGAAAAGCTGTTTTCGTCTGTTTGTCTGCCTTGCTCCTTTACCATTCCAGCATTAAAAACCCCTGTTTCTCATGGCTTCCCTAATATAGATGTGTAATATCTGTTATTATAAATGGGTGAAATCACACAGTTTACTCATATACTAACAAAACCGTAATGCTGTTACACAAAAGATGAAGTATGACTGTTAAATTTCTTTGTTCATATATTGGTACAGAGAAGTCATTTAAAAAACAGAAACAAGCCTAAGGGCAGGCCATGGTTTAAATCTAATATTTGATGCAGATTACCAATCTATGGATAATTTGGACTGCATATGTTAAGTTTTCTCTTAATCACATTAACACAATAATATTTAATATATTAGGTAAACTTACATGTTTTATTTACAGTTATGTACTGTATGTGACATTATCTACTATTATGTGCCAAACTTCTCATGAGATGAAAAGATCTTTAGTGCTTAAATGGACTCTGTTTAATGCATCTGAATTGCTTGAAAGGGAAGGGAACTGAGGAGCAACAGGCTGCAGTAATTTAATACAGACAGATGATCAGTGAGCACCTCCAAGAAAGCAAAGCAGTAACTTCACACTCTTTTGCTAAACGAGAATTGCTTTTTAGGTTGGTTGAGAAAGTCACAAGAATAAAGGTTTTCAGTTACAAACAATTATAAAAATCCCATGCTGATACTGCCCTGCTTTAACTGAAAAGCCACCTAAATTCCGGTTGAAGATGCTAATATTAAATACTAGGAAAAAAGGAAGAGCTGAGGAACTCCAGAGGTCTACAGCAGCATTTGGGTTGTTGCAAATGGTAAAGACGACCTATTTTTCCACATTAGGAAGGGTTATCACTTTATTATCAATAAATAAGTACTTGAATGCATAGTGAGTGTGACTAACATATTTCCCTATTTGGTGGAAAGAAAAATCCATCTCCTGACACAGGGAAAGGAGAAAGTCACTGGAACAGCTATCACTTGACTTACCTTTGCCCTTAGAATTCATTTTGAGACATAACCTTCACTTATCCCTCACAATGCCCATAAACGACAGTCGTGTTTGCCTTCAGACTGCTGATAAATCCCATCTGTGCACCAGTCCTGAAACACTATCTAGAATTTAGCACTGAAATTAGATATATTTTTTCCTTCAAGAGGTACACACACCGCTTATCATATCAGAACAATAACTTTACACTGGTCTACTCCAGCTAATCACTTTCCTCATCATTGAGAAGCATGGAGATGCAGAGACAGAATTAGGACGAGACAGTGAAGAGGGCATACACCATGTTTCCTGGTCTTTACAAGTTTAAGTTTGCATCATTAAACTCTTCGTTCTTTTTTCCTGTGTGTTATAAGCTCTTCATTTCTTTTTTACGGAGTTTTGAGCACAGATCACACTTTTGGCAGAATTCAAGGTAGTGCTGGTGACCTCAACTCTGAGCAGCTTCCCTCAGCAATACGCAGACCTCTTGCTCTCAGGTAACATTCTGGCAAATTTTATAGGCAACAGCTGATCTGGTAACTATCTTTATCTTTTCCTTTAGAAATAAAAAATATTCTCAACAGGCTGTTGGCATGAACATTTGATGAAGGTGAAAATAAAGGAGACCATGTCTGTACACAGAAGCACAAGAACTGCTTTACCAATTAAAGGCAATATATGCACCTTCACAACACCACGACTTACAAGCTGACGGTGAGGAGAGACCATAAAAAAAAAGAAAATCCAACAGATTCAGTTTAACGACGCTTCTCTACCTTTACACATTCTTTTCATTAATACAGATGAGGACTAAGGTTATGAAAGCTGTGGAAGAAGTAAAACTTTATTGTGCCTGGGCAATATGTCCTGGAAAAGCCTTAATATAAAAAGAAATACAAGCAGCTCTTTAACTTTCAGATGAGCACAAGGTGACCAGCCAAACTCTGTAAGGTCTTGTCATTTAGAATCCCTCTGCTTCTCAGTATTGGATCAATTTGTTAGCTGGTTAGTTCAAAAGGTATTCAGGACTTCAGGTTTTTTGGATGGGTAGGTGGGGGCAGGCAGAAGTATATGTGACACAGAAAGTCCCCTACAATTGTCTCCAAGGATATCCTGATTTTCTACCTCAATCTCCTCCATTGCCAAGTGCTAAAACTTAAAGCAGCCGAAGAGATTATTGTTTAAGGGAGTAAGGCAATGCTCTTGCACGAGGCTAAAGCCAACATTTTCATAGTTAGAAGCCTATAGATGAGCAACATTACTCATTAACTGGCCTGAGATTTTCATCCCTCCTGGAGAAGTCTAACAGTTTAATAAACTAGTGAAAATGAAAATATTTTACATGAAATTCTTTTTACAAACAAATAATTTGATGCAAGATACACACAATGTATATTCTTTCTTTTTTATCTGTGATAGTTTTGTGAAGAACAGTCACATGAAAACAGGATTTTCTTTTAAGGAGCTCATCTGCTCCTGACTATCATTAAATACTTGAAATAACAATAATGTTCTTATGACATCATAAGTATTTCCACAGCAACCAATTACTTGTATCAATTTCATTTACTGAAATAGGAAGATGGACACTTAAAATTCAAACTCATTTTCATGTAAATAACCCTATTATTAAAAAAAGGAGAAGCAAAACTACAGAAAGCATGTGTTTGTACAATCTGAAGAGTCAGTAAATATAATGAATGTTTTTCTGTCTCTGCCACAAAATGCCAGTACATTAAAAAGTGAATAGACTTTCTGTGTTACAAATGAATACACAGACTGGTAGAAAGGCTCCTTCTATTTCAGATTCCATTCTTCACTAATCAATTCCTGCACTGTACCTTTTCAGTTCAATGGGAAAGAAAAACACAAACTTTGCACTATTTTGGTGTTTCCAAAAGAAAAGGGAAGGATGACTTAAAAAAAAAAGGAAAGACCTGGACGATATTTATTTCACTCTTTGCTCTTCGCATCACGAAAAATAGCTTTGCACATGTATTTTACTAAACTGGTCTTTGGAGCACAGTTCACAGTGCATGTACCTGAGGGACAGATTTGCTAGGTTGTATTTCTTGCCTTCTGTTGATTTAACACGTTAGCTGGGCATCTGGCGTAATCTCAAGAATGTTTTCTTTTACTGTGTTCTAAAAAATGACTAAGCAGCACCTAACCACAGTGCAGCCCTCCACGGAGGTGTGTGATTATGGCACCTTTGTCCTTTACAGAACTCATTTGACTCAAAGATGGCTCTGTAAAATACTTTTAATAAAAATAAGATCCTTCCACAAGAAAAAATGGCTTTAAAAATGCTCTACACTTAAAGTGCATTGCTTTCTGCTCAGCCTTGGCCCTATTACTCAAAACACTGGTTTGACCCAATTCTCCCCCCTTCCTCTAAATCTTAGTCAGTCCATATTTGACCACCCAAACCAGTGTGGTGTGAACTACCTTCCAACCCTTCTCTCTCAAATCCTGTATGGATACATATTCTGGGCTGATTTAATCTTTCCCCTACGCTGCGATTAGAAAGAATTGTGATGGTACTAAACGTGAAGTGTTTTAATATTTTGCTTTTTAGGGAGTATTCAGGGTACTATTTCCCCAACTGATACGCTGCCTCTGATACCACTCCCATATTTCCCTCCAGGAGGTACCAACAATTTCCCACATGGCAGCCTTTAAAAGGTTTTCACTTGGAGCTCTTTAAAGAGAGGTTCTCAGCCATGATTAGAGTGACATTTTCAGGAAGTGATCTACGCCTTTCAGACCTTCCTTTGAATGTGCCCAGAGACTTAAATAGCTCACACTACAAAACAAATGAGACCCTCTAGACATTATTTAAAGACAAACTATTATCTTAGATAAACCCACGTTCATAGCTCTTTAGTAGAGTACCTGCAGAATTAAGCTTTAAAATCGTTTAGATTATTGTAACTAAAATTCAGCTTCTAAAAGACTATTGCAATTCTTGCAATATTCCCCTTAGCAGCATTTTCTGTTTTAAACATCTGTTAAAAAACAGTAGCATTAACTTAATGGGATAATCTGGTTGGGGTCTTTTGAAATTAATCAAACAAATTAGCATTATGGACTTTCAACAGAGACTGGAAAGAGTTGATTAGAATACCAGACATTAAAGCAACAAGCACATCCGTACTGGGGCACAGAATGCCCAGCAGATAGGCTTCCATGGTGCAAAGCACATTTAGGGTCATACGGCTGTCATGTGTTCATAAAGTGATAAAGGAAGGTCCTGTTCCATCAACTGATATATGCTTCAAATAAAATAATTGCCAAAATAAAAGCATTTCCTCCCTTCCTGCACCTTCATCTGTCAATGAGGAAGTCGAATAATTGCATAATGATAAATGACTGAGACACACTGTTCCCAGACATTCATAATGGCTAAGTGCTGTACTGATCATATAGTACTGTGATGTGCTGCGATAGGATTCAGTCAATGCAACAAAACAGCAGGGCAGTGTTAGTTCAATCCAGTTGTAGAGAACATCTACCTGACACTTTCATCCACTCAATGAGTGCTTACTAATGCAAATTCTCAAACCACAAAAATTCAGATTTGGTATATAATACTGATATAAGCAGAGACAAATTTTAAAATGTCATCAGGTATATAATACTGATATAAGCAGAGACAAGAAATTTTAAAATGTCATCTGGTTCAGTATGTATCAGCATTCAAAATACCAGTTTGCATGCGAATGTCTGCCAAATGTGAAAGGCAGAAGCAAAATCTTGGGAAATTTCCAGTTCTTCCAGGTTAATAATAGGTAGAAATACTGTGAAGAAAGGGTTCTCTCTACTACACATGTGCAATTCCCTTCATTCTTGGGCCTTCTCATAATGAGAAAAAATAAAGGAAAATAAAGATAAAAATCAGGGGGAGCAGACCTAATGAATTACTTTTAAAAATGTTTTTGATGTAAACACAATAAAATGTAGAAGTAACAGAAAAAAAGTTAAACTGAATGAAAACTCAGCTGTATGTATTCACTGCTCTCTCTAGTTTTTATTTCTAGTTTCATTGCTATTTCTCTTTTGAGGTCAACATTACTGAAGAAGGTTCCATATGGCTTATGTTATGTAGGAGGTCAGATATTTCCGATGGCATACTTCTGGCCCTAAATTCTATTCACCTATCATAATACTAAGGTATGCATTATTTCTCATGTACGGGCAGGTATATGCTGCTATGTCCCTTGTGTCCTTGAATGCTATTGTAACTGCTGGAATCTTCGAGTCCTCTTTTCCCATCATTTAGCTTTTCCTTTTCTGTTTTTTAATCCATCTGCATTCAAAAACAGTTCTAAAGTGCTAGAACAGATACGCTATTTTCTTCTATCCACTCTTTGCTCTGCTTGCATATTGTCCCACTTCCTTTCCTCCCTCAATTTGGGTCCGTTTTGGTCAGAATGTGGAGGGTCTGTTTGTTACTCTCCTGTGCAGGGGCTAGCATGGCAGGTTCCAGTTTTCACTGGTTACTGCACGGTATGGCAACAAACATGACTAATGACAATATTGGAAGTAAGGTGAGTTTTCTTTTCATTTAAAAATGAGGCTACAACGCACCACAGAACCGAATGCTAATCCCCTCACTGAGGGTGCTGGACAATCATGGCGAAGCATCGCGTGAGCAGTCAAGCCCAGATAAAAAAAGTTTCAAAAGAAGAGAGAATACTTTGCTGAAGGGCTGCTGACAGAATTTCATGGAAGTTAGAGCTATCACTGCTCTTGGCAGGTGCCTCACAAACAGGGTTTTATCCAAAGGGTTCCCTGATATCTACCAAGAAAGAATACAAAGCAGAAGAGCTGAAACTATCAGGTCAGGAGGACAAAGTTCCAAGCGGGGCAGAACTACGCAACTCCACGTCAAGAATTTACGCATTTGAATGCCAGACACTAATCCTGATGCTGGCCTGTCAGGCTGTTACTAGTAATCCTACGACTCCCACTGGTACAGCAACTGTACATTCTGAAAATCTGGAATGCACCTGAGTATTTTTGGCTGCACTGATTTGTATCAGAGAAGTTCTGGTAATGTTCAACGTATACAAGTAAAATTTGACAAACAAAAAAATATTGCAAAGCACAGGGATAGTTAATCAGGGCACTGAACTCTTTAAATATGAATGTTTATTTATGATCTTTCTCTGATGCCATGTCATCTCCCATAAGCATCTAATCTGAAACAAACAGCAACTGGTGGAGTATGAGACCTCTCATAAGAGTTAATAGAGCATGACCAAGAACAGGATTTGAAATGGGATGCTAAAATAAATGGGACTTCTTGAATAAAAGAAGGAATGAGTTTTACAAACTTGTAACTTTGTGGCATGTTTTGCAGGCTGATCATTTCTATTTTGAAGTTACACTTTTGCAAGCTAGATCCATGACATTCTTTTTATCTTGCTGATATTACTCCCCACAGTCGTCCACTCAAATTTACTACACATAAAAGCCAAAAGCACATTACCTCCAAGAGCTTTGGGAGGTTACATAATCTGAATCAATTTCATTACCATAAATAAATGTCAAATGGCTGAAATACATTTTCTCTGATTAAACTATCAAGGGCAAGAACATGCAGGAAGAGTGTGTCTTTGTTTTATTCCTCTTATGGTAAAAAAGGGGAAAAAAAGGGTGAAGGAAAAAATTAGTATCTTATGAGTGTTCCCTACATAATAAAAAAAGTGAGGCAATACCTCCCGAAGACAAAAAAATAACCTAGTAGCCCAATTAATTAGTAACTAAATAATTCTGTTTGGAGAAAAAAATCTGAATGCCCAGTATACTGAATAATACTACACTGTCTTCAAACCTTTGTCTCAAGTTTTTTTGCCCTCAGATTATGAAGAACACACACATATGTTTCCATTTTCCTAGCTATGCCAAATAAAATTTAGAGAACTCCAATGTCTTCATACCATGCTTGCTCTGAGAATTCATTCTCTAGAAGTGGATAAAGTATTTCCAAGAACTGTGTTCATAAAGTATTCCTATTGCTTTAGTACCTGGAAGTCCTCTAATAACATCTGGTTTTCACCTTTGACAGTAAGGAAATTTGAAGTGACAGGTTCAGTTGTCAATGGCTGCTTTTCTTGGCTGAGGTCTCAACCAAAAGACAATCCTTCCTCTGGAAACAGACTTTCAGATAACCAGGCTTAGTATCAAACACCACCTTTTAAAAAACTTGGATTTCAAAACAGTCACTTTCAAGGTACTAACCTTTACATATATTAAAATAAATAAAGAACTGTAGATGAATGTGATTAAATGGTAATGTTCACTGTGAAATTCGTTATAGAAATTCAGAGACATGATTTCTCAAGTGATGTAGCACTTGTGACTTACACATTTTTATACTGTACATGTGTATCTCCCAACCATTATTCCTTCCTGTGGGTCTAGTTCCTAGAAAATACAAGTATTATGAGTACTGTTCATTAGTGTCAAAACACAAGTGTGCTTTAAATATTCTTCTCATTCATTATGTATAAGAAAGAGTGGACTGACAGAATGTCAGATGTAAATGGATTGAAAATAACAGTTTAGGGTTACCTAGAGGAGATGCAGCCCTTCAAACTGGAAGTATCACAAACTTATATCAATCTTAAGTAAAATTGCCTAAGGCAAAGTACAGTTACATTAAGCCAACAAACACAGTTAATTTGGGTTATTTCCAAACTACCAACTCTGAGCTGAACCTTAAATAAGGTTGTTTTAAAAAAATAAAAAATCTTGGAACCAACTCAACCCTGTACGTTATGGAGTTAGAATTGGGAAAAGGCTCAAAATGTGCAGATTTGGAAGACCAGTGGACAGACATTGATGACTTCCCAGTTGTATTACTCTCCATGAACAAGGAGAGAACTAGCAAGCAGTTCCCAGTACTGGCAGCACAGGATGGCATCATGCCATATGAGGGGTGAAAGATGTGGTTTCTGAATGACAGGAGCGGTAGCCCTCATTTGTGGTCTTGGCCCCACAGGGCAGCCCACAGAAGACAGTGAGAAAATTATCAAAGAAACCCCCCAATGGCTGCTTTCACAGTTGTGTTGCCCGTGATCAGATACCTTTCCTGTTCCCTGACTGTAACAAATCTGAATTGTCTCTAGTTGATGAGCAAAGTGGCTTTGTCTAACTTTCAATAAGTTAGAGTTAGCTGTGCACTATTATTTCATAAACTTTGCTTTGGGCTGAGTTTAAAGCACACTTAACATAATGGAAGGTAGATTTGTTTTAGTTATTAGACTAATGTAGACACTGAATTACTTCTGAGTTAGCGTTGCATGATATGGCTATATTGATTTTACAGATGTGTCTTCTAGGTCATTTCCCAGTTTGGGTTTGCAATTTTTATTTTGCTTCCTGTTCTATTATTCATCTTGTGCTTGGTCCCTGCTGCTCACTTGCACCTCTGTTAACAACTGTATACAATATAAGGTGCAATGAGTTTTTAACTGCATCATGAAGAACTGGTCCCACGGAAACTGATGCATGACTTGGCTAATCCCCTGCCTGCCTCCAGCAGCGTTACACATACAACACAGCAACAACAGTGAAAAACAAAACAAAATCCTCCCTGTGTTAGGCCTGTCCTGTAACATTGGACGAGAGGCACAAGAAAGCTTCGATCTCTACCCCATATTGCTGCAATCCCTAAAATTAGAGTATCAATATGGCACAGTTAGAGCACTTTAAAAAAAAAATGAAAAAAAAAGTAAAAGCTATCTTTGAATTCATAGAGGCATTTGAAAAGCAGTATATGTGAAAAGGAAAATGTGCAAAATGAGAGAAAAGGAAAAGTTTCTTCTCTTTCTTTCTGTTCAGAGAAAACTGCAGGTTGGGCATTTGCTCAGCATCTCTTGGCTGATCTCATCAACTCACTCTTGAACAACCTTTGTGAGTGACTATTCCTATAACCATAACTGCCCTCCCCACACTCCATACTGTTGTTGGGGATGTGTGTGGGGCATAGAGGAGTCAAAAGTGAAGGAGTAAAGTTGAGCAAGAGAAAGTGGCGAGGAAAGACATTTTAATGTCCGTCTTTGTTTTTCTCTACACTGACCTATTTTACTTGGCAACAAATTAAATTATTTTTCCCAAATCTTCTCTACACTGACCTATTTTACTTGGCAATAAATTAAATTATTTTTCCCAAAGTTGAGTCTGTTTTGCCCACAGTGGTAACTGATAAGCAATCTATCTCAGCCCATGAGCTTTCTCATCCTATTTTCTCCTCCTGTTCGACACAGGGCGGGGTGTGAGCAGCTGGGTGAGAATTGGCCTGTTAGTCAAAGCTAACCTACCACAGTAGTTAATAATTATCTGGACTCTGTGAAGAGAAATGTAGATATCTGTGCTTCAGTCTGCAGCCTATCTTGCTGTACATCCCATATCTGGGACACTCTAATCATCTAGTGCCTCAGTTGTTAGGAGGCTAACTGTACAATGAAGGAAAAAAATAGGAAACCTACACGCAATCCCACAAGCACACAAGCATGTATCTTCCCATCCTTGTAGTATATCCTGAAAAGGCAATAGTCTATAAATTATTACAAATTATGATCCACTTTTTCAAAATTATTACAGAATGGGGAATAGTATTAGAAAGATTGTTGTGCTTATTTTACAAACACTAAACAAAATGTTGAATTTTCATTAGCACCAAGGAATTTCTTAAAAAAATAACTGTGAACTAAGCCTTTTCCAAAATCCTGATCAGAGCAGTAAACAAGTTAGCCATCCTTTCCATTAATTAACCAACTAATACTATAGTCACTATTATTGCCACTGACCATTGCTAATGGTATATTTTGCTAAAAAACTTCTATCAAGGCAAGACCCAACATAATCCTGGCAAAAAAAAAAAAAAAAATGGTATCAGTGGTTAAAACTTGATAAGAAAACTGAGTTGCAATTCTTAAGACAGAAAAAAAAATAGCACAAATACGTGCTAACTTAAAGGACTGGGATGGACTTTACATGCCACTAGTAAGTGTTCAGAACACGTTTGTCTCATGAAGATTAGTTTAAATATCTTCAGGGCAAGTTATTACACATTCCCTATTGGTGGAACTTACGCCAAGTACGAAATAAGTAGCAAGAATAGATACTGCATACATCAGACTGCATCACGTCCTTGTTATTGTCTAGAAATTAACATAGAAGATTGTTAATATGGCTGAAAATGGTGCAACCTATTTAGTTTCTGAAAGCTAATTTCATAATGCCATAGATATCTGCATAAGCCATACATCAGAGAACTGGGGAAGAAATGAAAATAGGTTAAAAAGCCCCACTGATTACAAACTATAATGTTCCTGAAAAGATTGATTAAAAAAAAAAATAAAAACTGAAAATATGACTCAAGGATAGTTTTTCAAGCCAAGCTTTCTGCTTACCAAGTAAGTACAATACTAATTCACCTTTTAAAGTTTTTGGCAGTGGAAAGTTAGCAAAGAAAACAAGAGAAACAAATGTACTTTGAAGAACTTGCATTTTAACACCTTTAGCCCCTTTTCTGCTTCTCAAAACCATTTAAGAAAAGAAAAACCTCACACAAGTTGACATAAAAGTCTGAAGGACTTTATGGGGCATTCTAATTGCACATGATTATGTAGGAATATATTGAAATGGACACAGAGACATATGCAGATGATGCAGAAGTTGTTTTATACCCAGCAATGCTGAAAAAAGCAGATGAGATTATTAGTGCCAATTAGCTCTTATTGGTTTGAAATGAAGGAGCAAGTGTTGGCCTGTCTAACAATATCACTTTTTCAGTTGTTGAATAAAAACCACAGATTCTAACATCTACATGAATTAAGACTGAATGTGCACCAGCACTTTCAAGGGTCTTTGTCTTAAATCTTATAAAAACCTCTGACTTTTTAGCAATACATCAGCTTTCTTGTGGTAGATTAAACAACTGTCACAATTATCCAGATTTCCCATCCCTGAGTTCAAAAGGAGAAGCCAAATGTTCAGTATCAAGTGACAACTGTACTTTCTGATTAATAATCCATATTTTAGTAAAGCCCTCCTGCTGGAATATGATATTGGGGTGTATAGCAAAGTAAGACTGCACAAGCCCTATCATCTGTGTCTGAGGCAATAATTTCTTGCATAAGTACATATCTGTATCTTTTCGTATTTTTATACAGAAAATAATACGGCTTCTCCGATGCCCAATTCTTCTATTCTGTTTAAAAATGAAGAATATTTTAGGAGCCCAAAGGAAATTTATTTGAGAGGGACACATCTATAAGAAAATTTAAGCGACTAAGACAGGCATGCAGTCATGAAGTTCTTATAAACTATACCAGGCTCTGGTTTGGACAAACCTCTTCCAACCACTAAGAACTCAGTTCAGTGTGAAACCTGGGCTAAAACATCTGACTGCAGAGTGACTTTCTAAGTAGCTCATCCATAGGGTCTTGAGGCTGAGGAGTACCTGGTATCATTTAGTGGAGGACAGCATCTTTCTCTCTGGAGACATGCCCTCCAGTACTGCTGCCTGTGCAAAAGCGTTCTGTTCTCATGCAGAACCTTAGAATTCAGCCCGTTTAGGATGCAGATGACAAAATCACATTCCATGTTCACTGTCAACATGTCACGTCACTGCTGGTGCAAGAGCTTTTTAATTGTGTGGTAAAACTCAAACTTGCAAGTGTTTTTTATAGTAACTGAAAGAGGGAAATGACAAAATTCAGTCCAGCAGTGAAGAGAAAGGAGCTGTGGACAACCTATGAATATAAACACAATTATTTGACTTAAGGGAAAAGCCTGTATGCTGAATAGCTACTATGATTAGCCAAACCATATGTTTGCAAAAGATCTCACTGCTCACCCAACACATCTAATGGACTCCCTGACAATGTCCCTTGTTGGTACTCTCTAGGATGTGGACACGAGGAGTGGGATAATGGAAACACCCACTTTATCAACCCAGTAATTGAAGAGAAAGATATAACCTCAGAGATTTCAAGAAAGTCTGCATCTCCCAGGATAAATGCAGGTAATGAACATCAATTTCTGTAGATAATTGGGTCAGAATTAAAGCTGCATTTTGTGTTACATCTTTACACAAACATTTATCTGCAAATCTCTGGGACAAAACAGGTAAGCCAATTGACATGAGAAGATTGACAACTCACAATTGATAGTATCGGACCATCAATAACTCTGTTAAAAAAAACTTACATGGAAGATGAAGAATCCTCTACCAAATACAAAAACATAAGACATGTCTAACAACCACAGTAAACAATGCCATCTCAGCAACAGAGATGTGATCTTGAGAAAAACAATGATAAAGTTATTTCCTCCCTTAAAAAAAAAAAAAAAAAGCACTTGAAGGAGAAACTTTAATGATAACAATATAAGAAGATGTACAAAGGATGCCTGTCTACTCTTAGGCTAGATTTTCTGGCAACCAGTGTGTTTGTTGATCAAGATTCTCCCACCCTGTTACCAGTAGATCAAATATCTGTTTAATTAGACAAACCAGTACAAGATCAAGACCTCATTGAATGATAGAGTTCCTGACAGGCAAAATAAGGCTAATCAAAGACCTCAAAAAGTACCAGTAGGAAAAAGGATAAAACAGAAAAGAGTTTAATTTCAGGATACACAAGTCAATCAGCACCTTAATGAAATTTGAGGAAACCAGTAAAAGGTCAAAGTTCTTTAGCTCCAGTGAACAATTAAGAATTTCTAGAAAAGAACTTCTAGGGGTTTTGTGTCAACAGAACAAGGGTCACAAATTGTCCTGAAAGTGTTACTTCCTGAGCTTGTAGTTGGGGTCATCTATAGCTTGGGTAGTCCGTTCTGTACTGCCATGTACACTAATTCAGGAAGAAAGGGAACTGAAGGAAACATGTACATCACCTCTTCCAACAACAAAATCAAGAATGCATCCTGGACACCCAAGAGGAAGTTTGGTTCTGAAACAGAATTTTTGTGCCTTTGTAATGATTCTTGAAACAAAAAGAACATAGCTTTGGAGTAGATCCAGTTCTAAGAGCTTCTTGTTAAAATGGTTTAACCCACCATTTTAACATTTTACTCATGATCTAGCATCATCAAATAACTGACATTCTCTCCCACAGTCTTCATCCTTGAATGGTGACAGACTAAGAGACAAACCTGATGGCCTGTGCACTAAGTCCAGACACAAAATGCACAGCTAATGAATAGTTAAAGGGATCTAAGAGTACCATTACTTGATGTAGGAGAATGGTAGTAATACTGCCTATCACCTTACAGATTTGCTATTCTGCACTACATGGTACAAAGGCTTGACAAAAATATCTTCAAGCACACTGAACTTGCTCACACCATATAATCCTTGAGCTCTCAGTCCAGTCAAATAGGTTCTTCAGTATCAAAGAAAAGCATCTTTGGTTATCATCCTGGACAAAGTAAGAAAACAAAATGTTATGCTTCCGCAGATGTGATTTAATATCTCTCAGTAGAATGCGGGACTACAAATATTAATTACAATACTCACTGCGGTTTGTATCAAGAAAGTGGTGGTCTGACTGATGCTGCTTTTACATTAAGGGATGCCTGGTGAACATCATATTCAAAGTCTGGCATACAGAACTACACTTGTACAGCAGCATGACCCATCCAAGGCAGGATTTTAATGGGGGCTAGAGTTAAAAGATTCAACAGAGACTGAAAACAGAGAACAATGCTCCTTCTACAAAAGAGGTTCTAGCTACTAAAAAGAGGCTACTATCAAGTTCAGTTTTGCTATTGTAAATGCCAAGCACTGAAGTGAACCAGCTGGTATTTCACACTTAAACTCAGCAAATCTAAGACATTTAGAATGAGGTTGACAGAGTTCCACAGTTGATGAAAAGAGCTATTCTTTATAAGTCAAGTATAAAGAATAATCATAGCCTTCTACGAACAATCAGAGCCAAAGTCTTTGTGAAGAAAATAGTTGCCATGAAAAGACCTAAAGGAAGACCCTAATTTAGTAACAATCCCACTCTGTTTCCAACATTAGATATAACCCAATGTGACAACTTGATAGCACGGGGAGGCACTCTTTATCAACGAGTGGAGTGATAGGATGAGGGGTAACGGTTATAAGCTGAAAGAGGGGAGATTTAGATCAGATATTAGGCTTTTACTGGGAGAGTGGTGAGGCAGTGGCCCAGGTTGCCCAGAGAAGCTGTGGATGACCCATCCCTGGAGGGGTTCAAGGCCAGGCTGGATGAGGCTTTGGGCAACTTGGGCTAGTGGGAGGTGTGCCTGCCCATGGCAGGGGGTTGGAACTAGATGATCATTAATGTCCCTTCCAACCCAAACTATTCTATAATTCTATGATATTGCAGGCCTATCTCCCTTCTGGAGCAATGACTCATTGAGGTCATCTTCTGCATGTTAGTTTTCTAAGAAAAAGAGTTAAATTTTCAGTGTCTAAAGCTGCTCTCCACCTTCTGTTCTTTTCTGCAACCAGAAATACTTGCTGTGGAACCCCTTCCCCTGAGAAAAGAACTGTCACCAATTCTTTTACGTTGGAGGCACAAAAATGACTGACACTCCTGAGAGTGGCCTCTGACGAAGGGTAGGTGGTTCAGAAGGTGGCAATGCCATAAAGCCCCAGAACTTTCCGTCTCTTTCATATGATAGATAATCTAATTAGTTTTAAAAATACAGCAGTCTGCTCACCAGAGGTTACTGTCTTAAGGTACACAGGGTTTCCACTAAAGAAGAGAACAATACTTTGTGCCCATGTGATATGACTCCAGAAGGTGGGTCTCTCGTGAAGGGCTGCATTGCTGCTGTATCCACTCCTAGTGAGCAGCAGCAACTAAAACAGTTTGTGAATTTTGCAGGCTCTTGGTGCCTCAACTGCAAGAAAAATGGAACAGCAGAATATTGGGATCTGAAACAAATGGAATATTGCTGGTTACATCTCCTCTTTTTAGCTGCTTTTAAAGAGTCAACAGTCCCTGGAGTACTCAGAAATCTCCATGTGAATGAAGTGCCTCAACATGCAAGAAATGAAGGTGTCTTTGCTCTCCATCTGAAAATCTGTAATCAAAGATGATACCTTCCAAATGTCCTTGCATTTGTTAATAGGAATGTCTTCTAAGAACCACAGCTCTAATGACCAGTCACAGATGCTTGGAAAAAAAGCTGCAATTGCAACTGTAAAAAGAATATCAGAGTCCTTTCAATAAAATTCCTGCAGTACAAAACCCCTAAAGGACAATAAATGAGCAAGGACTTTATGGAATAACAGTCCAAGAGCACCTCATAATGTGCAGCTCAAAATTGCAGCACAGTTGCAGAAAACTTACTCCACCTCTCCAAAGGAAGAAATATGCAAAGCCTTAGTTTCTTTGATCTTCTCAGCAGATGCAGCAGCTTCCAGAGATGAACGGCTACAAGAAATTTAATATCTTATCCTGAAATGCAGGACCTTCTTCCCTCTCACCTTGAACATTCTTCCCCTGCTCATCTTCCCCCCAAAACTGTGTCAAATTAAACATGTTGTATCTAAAAGCCCTTCATTAACAGCCAAGAAAACTTTAGAAAATGAATAATGGTAGAGGTTCAAGACCATGTGTTATCCAGAAGATTATTCAAGGAGAATAGGAGGAAGCTAATCTATTTAAAAGCTCCAGGAATGACTAATAGGTATCACATGCCACTATGTGAATTACTGCAGTTCCTACCAGTAATTAAAGGAGGCTTTCCCAGAAAAAAGAACCTGAGGGCTCTGAGGCTAGTGACAATATAGTTGAGAACTCCCTTTTTAGTATTCCAACACTGAGAGGAAACGCAACGGAGCATGGGAGCCCAAGTGTGACAGAAAAGGACCTTTCATCAGAATAAAAACTCACAGGACAATCTGAATAAAACGGGGTCATGGTACACAGTAAAAAGGCCCATTTAGAGCTTTGTAGTACTGTGAAAGATGGGCCACTTTAATGGTTGTGTTGGTCCATAAGGATACAGAGAGGTCCTCAAGGAAGCCATAAGAGGGTTTCAACAATAATGAAAATTTGAGGGTACTCTGCTTTAGGCAGGTGCACAAGGACTATTTCCACTCAGCAGAACACTGGAAGAAAGAGGAAACAGTATGCCTCGATCCACTCAAAACTACAGAAGAACATGCAGAGGCAATGGGTTTAGAGCATGACCCTAGCTACACTGGCTAACAGCGCTTGCCTATGCATGCTCTGCAGTGTGAATATGCATAAACATTCAGAAAAACTCTACTACATTCTCTTTCTCTGCCTTAAATGAACTTTTCTTGCTGTGTTTCTAAAGCCAGTGAGTGAATTTAAATATGTTTGAAGCAGCCTGCTTGAATGCATCATCTGAAAAGCACAGCACTTGTTGATGTTTTTCCTTATTGTCTAGGAGTATTTTGAAAATAGACTTGGTTCACCCGCCCTT
>NW_010115737.1:0-760 GCF_000699245.1 Pterocles gutturalis | reverse complement strand
AGGGCAGTGAGGAGGGTGCACAGCAAACCCACTACCCTGGACTTTGTGAGAGGGGATTTGGCCTCTTCAGGGACCTGCTTGGAAGAGTCCCATGGGATAAAACCCTGGAGGGAAGAGAGACCCAAGAAAACTGGCTAATATCCAAGGATCACTTCCTCCAGGCTCAGGGGCGATGCATCCCAATAAAGAAGGCAGGCAAAAATGCCAGGAGGCCTGCATGGATGAACAAGGAAATTTTTTTCAAACAAAAAAAAAGGAAGCCTACAGAGGGTGGAAGCAAGGACAGTTAGCCTGGGGACAATACAGAGACACTATCCATGAAGACAGAGATCAGGTTAGGAAAGCTAAAGCCCAAACAGAATTAAATATGGCCAAGGACGTTAAGGGTAACAGGAAGAACTTCTATAGGTACGTCAATGATAAAAGGACTAGGGAAAAAGTGGGCCTCCTCCGGAAGAAAGCGAGAGACGTAGTGACCCAGAATATAGAGAAGGCTGTAACAAGTTCTTTACCTCAGTCTTCACTGGCAAGAGCTCAAGCCACACTGCCAAAGTTGCAGAAGGCAAAGGCAGTGACTGGCAGAAGGAAGAACCGCCAGCTGTAGGAGAAGATCAGGTTCAAGACCGTTTAAAGAACCTGAAGGTGCACAAGTCCATGGGACCTGATGAGATACATCCACGGGTCCTGAAGGAACTAATAGATGACGTTGCCAAACCACTATCCCTCATACATGAGAAGTCGTGGCACTCTGGTGAAGCTC